>NC_053025.1:45567348-45603750 GCF_003073215.2 Triticum urartu
CCCAACAGACACTTTCGGAGATACCCGTAGTCTACCTTTATAGTCACCCAGTTACGTTGTGACGTTTGGTATACCCAAAGCACTCCTACGGTATCCGGGAGTTACACGATCTCATGGTCTAAGGAAAAGATACTTTGACATTGGAAAACTCTAGCAAACGAACTATACGATCTTGTGCTATGTTTAGGATTGGGTCTTGTCCATCACATCATTCTCCTAATGATGTGATCTCGTTATCAATGACATCCAATGTCCATAGTCAGGAAACCATGACTATCTGTTGATCAACGAGCTAGTCAACTAGAGGCTTACTAGGGACATGTTGGTGTCTGTTATTCACACATGTATTACGATTTCCGGATAACACAATTATAGCATGAATAAAGACAATTATCATGAACAAGGAAATATAATAATAATGCTTTTATTATTGCCTCTAGGGCATATTTCCAACAGGCCTTACCTCTCCCCTGGCCCAGCTACAGATTGAAGGACTTTGGAGTGATCTGCAACAATGACGCGCTGGGGGCCAAGCCTCACGGGGTCAAGCAGCAGCGTGGGCAGGATATGTCCTATTGGGCTTATCAGGAGGAGCATTGCTGGGGGAGCAGACACAGAGCATGGGTGGCACTCTCTTTGTTTACTCTGCTTACCACTTTCACCATGAATGTGGGCAGAATGCCCCTCGACCCGAAGAGAGAAAGAGAGGATAGGTTGATTCAAGACCACACCAGGATATTGTCGAGAGAGATGAGATTACCCAGAAGAGGTTCGGATTCGATTCAGAAGCTGGTGACTCGAATCATGGTCCATGCCACAAAGGTGGAGATCGCCTTGCTAGCCCCAAATTAGTCCACCTAGCCATCAGAGGTGATTGCCTGGGCTCTCGTGGCAAGAGATTCACCAATCAGAAGCAGAGAGTGTGTTGGGAGGCCTTCTAGAGAATTCAACCAGTGGAGAGTCAAGAGCTTATGAGGAAAGTGGTGGAATTGAGCTGATGAGCAGGGAGGGAGAGCCTGCTGATGATACTGGAGATGCTTTGCTGGTCATGGAGCTCTCTGGGGGATTCAGGTTCATTCAGAGAAGAAGAAGCGCCAAAGTAAATCTCAAAAAGGAGGATGGCATCGCTGCCAAGTCGTCGTGCTGCTTTCCAGGTAACCATGGTGACGAGGTAGAGCTTAGATACAGTCAGCTTTGGGGCTCTATAAAAAGTGGTGAGGGAGAAGGGGAAGACCCTCTTCCTCCTTGCTCCCCACCAAAACCGCTACCACCGCCATAGATCCAAAAGCAATGGCATATGGAGGAAGAGGGCGAGGTCATGGCATAAGCAAAGGTGGTAGGGAGAGAGCTCGAGCAGCTAGCCTCAACACCAGATGCGAGCTAGTATGGGTGCGGGTGGGGGTCAACAGCCACGGTTCTTTGGCTTCGGCTTCCAAGGGACACCCCCGCCATGGTCATTCGCTGGCCAATTCCCAGGGCAATTCCCACAGCAGCCATGGGGGGCATGCAGTAGCAGTGGTATGGCCCCCCGCAGCAGTTGCAAGGGCAAACTGGAGGCCAGTCAACGGATTCAGGAGACAGCCAAGGAGGGAGTTCGCAGCAGGGCAAGATCCAAGGGGAAAATCAGCAGAAAAAGAAGCAAGAGATGGTTCAGAAACAGCAGACAAATCCAGGTTTGATGTCGTATGCCAATGTTACTTGCTTTAATTGTGGAGACCCAGGACACCACAAGGACAAATGCACCAAACCAAACTGTTGCTTCATATGTAAGATGGTTAGTCACAAGGTAGAAGATTGCCCTACCAGGAGGAAACCCCATTCATCTGCAAAGTATGTGGGAGGGGCAGCACAAGGGCTGGGCTTCTATCACCTTGATATGCCAGATGTGAATGCTCAGCACCTGGGCTGGCTCAAGAATGTGGGCATAGTCTTTGTGGAATCAGGGGAAGTCACAAAAAAGGAGCTATCCAAGGAATTTGCAAGCATCTACAAAAACCAACTAGCCATGGCCTATCAACAAACTAGATGAATGGACTTTCTTGGTCAAGTTCCCCCTAGAAATTGATGTGGAGCAAGTGGCTGGTTATCCATGTTTTGGACTAACCAAAGAGAATACAATAGTGAAAGTAGAGGTATGGCTCGGGGATGTCACTGTAGAAGATGAGAACTCCAAGAGGTTTGGCTGAAGCTCAGGAAACTCAACCCAAAGTGGTGTGAATGGACAGTCTTGGACCAGATCACATCAACTTTTGGAGTGCTGCTTGATGTTGACTGGCAACACAACTTCCAGAGCTTCTATGAAACAATCAGAGTCAAGATCTCTTGTAAAGACCACAGAAGAATACCACAAGGGAGAGTGTTTGGGATCCAGGGGAAGCTGCATAGGATCGACATGGAAGTGGAACCACCCCAGGTAGTTGATGAAGTGGTTGTGCAAAAATCCCCAAAAGCCAATACCCCAATCTCCATGGAAACAGATAAGGGGAGTAATGTAACAACAAGTAATGCAGGTCCCCATAAAAGTACCAAAACTGGTTTTGACAGTGGTTCCAATACTGGGACTAGAGGAGGAAATCCCAGAACCTCTAATCTCAACTTGATAACAGTAGCCCCAGAACCACCAACCCCTACCTCTCTCCTGAAATCATAGGCCCCAGAAATCCTGCAGCAGGTCAGGCCAAATGCTCTAGATTTCTTTCTGATCAAGGACAATGACTCTGTGGATGGCTTTGGGTTACTAAGAGAAATGGAGGGATGAAATGAAGGTGACATTGACACTAAAGATGAATGGGATGGTCTACAAGAGGAGCTGCAAGTCAAGGAGCCTAAAAATCAGAATGGAACTGCACAGAACCAATAGTATGAAGTAGATTATCCCCCTCTCCAGACAAAAGAGCATGGGAAAAAAGAGAAGTGGGGCCCCACTCAAGCACATAGGGTCAGTGTCAGAAATTCTGGAGACACTAGGACCATCCTGCAAAAAGCTCAACAGCTCAAAGAAGCTCAGGATGCAGCAGCTAAAAAGAGCATGGTATGAACCCCACTCCTTTCTGCCTTTTCAATAATCCTTCCTTTCTTACAGTAGCTTCGAAGATAGGGATTGATGTTGATTCTGACGGAATAGATAAGGATAGTATATCTGCTTTTAATTCTTTGATTTCTGATAGGACTGTTGGTCCTGCTTCAGACTTCACCACCCCTGTTAGATGTAGTAGTGAAGGAGGGGTGGATCATAACAGTAGCCTAGACTCTGAAAATTTATGTAACTTGGTATGCAAAAATAAACAGGGCAAGCACCCTAGGACTAAGCTGTTATCATGAATGCTATCTTTTGGAATGTTAGGGGTATTGCTGCCCAAGGAAGGAAAAGTCTCATTGTAGATGCTATTAAGAAGAGATAGGCCTCTATCCTGGGGTTCAAGGAAACCAAGAAAGAGGACTTCTTTGATTCATACCTAAAATCTTTAGTTGGTGGTAGGAATTTCTCTTGGCACCACCTCCCATCAAAAGGCTCTGCTGGTGGCATCCTGATGGGGGTGGATGCAGACATCCTTGAGGTCAATTCTTGGTCTCATCTTGATTTTTCTGTCAGTTGTGTCCTCAAACTAAAAGATGGGGATACCACCTTTAGGGTAATTACTGTGTATGGATCTCCTTATGAAGAAGGAAAAGAGGCTTTCATTTTAGAGCTTCACTCTCTGTTCATGGAAAACACTTTCCCCACTCTGATAGGAGGAGACTTTAACCTAGTCAGATATGCTAGAGAGAAGAGTAATGGAGTTGTCAATCACAGATGGTGTGATAACTTCAATGCCTGGATAGAAATTTGGAGTCTGCTAGAAATTAAGCTTTCTAGAAGGAAGTACACTTGGGCCAACAACCAAGTGGACCTGATAATGTCCACAATAGATAGACTTTTTTGTAATACTGAGCTTGATAAGCTCTTACCTTTAGCTTCCTGCAATGCCATGCCTAGGTGTGGTAGTGACCATGCCCCCATTATTTGGGATTCTGGGCTTGGGTACACACCAAAGAGTAGTAGTTACAAGATGGAGAAGTGGTGGTTATTAAGGGAGGACTTCTCCAAATTAGTTACTAAAATTTGGAATGAGCCCACTTCAGGAACCACCCCTATGGACAATTGGCAATATAAAATTAGGAAACTTAGGATGATTAACAAAGGCTGGAGCTCCAATGAGGAAGCCCAACTTAGAAGATATAAGAAAATCCTTCTAGAGGAATATGATAGGCTAGATATTAAATCTGAAACTATGGTCCTCTCTGTTGCTGAATTCTCTAGGCCCAAATTTACTCTTGATGAGCTCCACCAAATTTGGCTGCAGGAAGAGATTAAAGCAAAACAGAGGGCTAGAGATAGGGATATTAAAGAAGGAGATAGGAATACAAAATACTTCCATGCAGTGGCCAATCAGAGGAGGAGGAAGACTGTTATCCACTCCTTAGATGGCCCACAAGGGTCAGTCACCGATACAAAAGGAATGCTTGACACTGCCAGTAGTTTCTGTAAGGACCTGTTCAAATTAGAAGATAGAGGGGGGTTTCATCTAAACCCCTCATTCTTCTCTGATGAGGAAAAATTTAATACCCTAGAGAATGTCTTTCTAAAGTGGAAATCAAAAGAGTCGTCTTTGAATCATACTCTGATGGGGCCCCCGGCCCTGATGGTATTCCTTTTTTCTTTTACCAGCATTTCTGGGAACTAGTTAAGAAAGATCTATTGGCCATGTTTGAAGACCTCCAAAAAGGAGAGCTTGCTATACATAGGCTTAACTTTGCCATGTTGACCCTCATCCCAAAATAAGTTGATGCTTCTTGCATGAGGAAATTTAGGCCCATCAGCCTGCTGAACTGTAGTTTTAAGATTTTTACCAAAGTCCTTACTAATAGACTATCTATGATTCTCCAAAGACTCATAGCAAGCAACCAATCTGCCTTTTGAAAAGGCGATGCATTTTGGAAAGTGTGGTCACGACTCATGAGGTGCTGCACTCCATCCACTCTAACAAAAGACAAGTGTTAGTTCTTAAATTAGATTATGAAAAAGATTTTGATAAGGTGAATTTGGATTTCCTTGAAGATTTATTTAAGAGAAGAGGCTTTGGAGATAAATGGGTCCACTGGATCCTGCAAATTACTAGGGGGGGTTCAGTCGGGGTCAAACTGAACAACACTGAAAGTGATTTTTTACTACTTGCAAAGGCCTGAGGCAAGGGGACCCTATCTCCCCTCTGCTCTTCAACCTAGTGGTTGATGCACTTACTAGGATGCTAATCAAAGCAGCAGACCAAAAACTGATTGAGGGGTTGTGCCCTAAGGTCTGCCCTTGGGGGATTATCTGTCTGCAATATGTTGATGACACTATCTTGTTCTTGGATAAGAATTTGGAACATACCAGGAATCTTAAGATGATTCTCTCTTGCTTTGAGTAGATCTCTAGCATGAGAATTAACTATAGTAAAAGTGAGCTTATTCCCATCAACATAGAAGAGGATGATTTTGGGAGTTTCTTAGAAATTTTAGAGTGCACTAGGGGCTCTTTCCCCACTAAGTATCTTGGGATCCCTCTACATTATGATAAGCTTAGGAGAGAGGATATCCAACCACTTATTGATAAGATTATTGATGTCTACTATGCAGCCTTCTTCTTGTAGACGTTGTTGGGCCTCCAAGTGCAGAGGTTTGTAGGACAGTAGCAAATTTCCCTCAAGTGGATGACCTAAGGTTTATCAATCCATGGGAGGCGTAGGATGAAGATGGTCTCTCTTAAACAACCCTGCAACCAAATAACAAAGCTCTCTTGCGTCCCCAACACACCCAATACAATGGTAAATTGTATAGGTGCACTAGTTCGGCGAAGAGATGGTGATACAAGTGCAATATGGATGGTAGATATAGGTATTTGTAATCTGAAAATAAAAAACAGCAAGGTAGCAAGCGATAAAAGTGAGCGTAAACGGTATTGCAATGCTAAGAAGCAAGGCCTAGGGTTCATACTTTAACTAGTGCAAGTTCTCTCAACAATAATAACATAATTGGATCATATAATTATCCCTCAACATGCAACAAAGAATCACTCCAAAGTCACTAATAGCGGAGAACAAACAAAGAAATTATTGTAGGGTACGAAACCACCTCAAAGTTATCCTTTCTGATCGATCTATTCAAGAGTCCGTAGTAAAATAACATGAAGCTATTCTTTCCGTTCGATCTATCATAGAGTTCGTACTAGAATAACACCTTAAGACACAAATCAACCAAAACCCTAATGTCACCTAGATACTCCAATGTCACCTCAAGTATCCGTGGGTATGATTATACAATATGCATCACACAATATCATATTCATCTATTCAACCAACGCATAGGACTTCAAAGAGTGCCCCAAAGTTTCTACCGGAGAGTCAAGACAAAAATGCGTGCCAACCCCTATGCATAAGTTCACAAGGTCACTGAGCCTGCAAGTTGATCACCAAAACATACATCAAGTAGATCACGTGAATATCTCATTGTCACCATAGATAAGCACATGCAAGACATACATCAAGTGTTCTCAGATCCTTAAAGACTCAATCCGATAAGATAACTTCAAAGGGAAAACTCAATCCATTACAAGAGAGTAGAGGGGGGAAACATCATAAGATCCAACTATAATAGCAAAGCTCGCGGTACATCAAGATCGTGCCAAATCAAGAATACGAGAGAGAGAGAGAGATCAAACACATAGCTATTGGTACATACCCTCGGCCCCGAGGGTTAACTACTCCATCCTCGTCATGGAGAGTGTCGGGATGATGAAGATGGCTACCGGTGAGGGATCCCCCTCTGGCAGGGTGCCGAAACAGGGTCCCGACTGGTTTTTGGTGGCTACAGAGACTTGTGGTGGCGGAACTCCCGATCTAGGTTATTTTCTGGAGGCTTCTGTATTTATAGGAATTTTTGGCGTAGGTCTCACGCCAGGGGGGTCTCCGAGTCGTCCACAAGATAGGGGGGCATGCCCAGGGGGTAGGGCGTGCTCCCCACCCTCGTGGACGGCCCGAGACTCTTCTGGCCCAACTCTTTTACTCGGGGGCTTCTTTTGGTCCATAAAAAATCATCAAAATTTGGCACATCAATTGGACTCTGTTTGGTATTCCTTTTCTATACAACTCAAAAACAAGGAAAAACATAAACTGGCACTGGGCTCTAGGTTAATAGGTTAGTCCCAAAAATCATATAAAATAGCATATAAATGCATATAAAACATCCTAGATGGATAATATAATAGCATGGAACAATCAAAAATTATAGATACGTTGGAGACGTATCAAGCATCCCCAAGCTTAATTCCTGCTCGTCCTCGAGTAGGTAAATGATAAAAACGGAATTTTTGATGTGGAATGCTACCTATCATAATTTTATATGTAATCTTCTTTATTGTGGCAAGAATATTCAGATCCATAAGATTCAAGACAAAAATTTAATATTGACATAAAAATAATAATACTTCAAGCATACTAACTATGCAATTATGTCTTCTCAAAATAACATGGCCAAAGAGAGTTCATCCCTACAAAATCATATAGTTTGGTCATGCTCCATTTTCGTCACACAAAATGCTCTCATCATGCACAACCCCGATAACAAGCCAAGCAATTGTTTCATACTTTAGTATTCTCAAACTTTTTCAACTTTCACGCAATACATGAGCGTGAGCCATGGACATAGCACTATGGGTGGAATAGAATATGATAATGTGGGTTGTGTGAAGAAGACAAAAAGGAGAAAGTCTCACATTGACGCGGCTAATCAATGGGCTAGGGAGATTCCCATCAATTGATGTCAATGCAATGAGTAGGTATTGCCATGCAACAGATGCACTAAAGCTATAAATGTATGAAAGCTCAACAAAAGAAACTAAGTGGGTGTGCATCCAACTTGCTTGCTCATGAAGAACTAGGGCATTTGAGGAAGCCCATTGTTGAAATATACAAGCCAAGTTCTATAATGAAAAATTCCCACTAGTATATGAAAGTGACAAAATAAGAGACTCTCTATCATAAAGATCATGGTGCTACTTTGAAGCACAAGTGTGCAAAAGGATAGTAACATTGTCCCTTTTTATTTTTATTTTTTTGGGCCTTTCTCTTTTTTTGGTCTTTCCCCTTTTTTTATTTGGCCTTTCTTTTTTTCGGGACAATGCTCTAATGATGATGATCATCACACTTCTATTTAATTACAACTCAAAGATTACAACTCGATACTAGAACAAAATATGACTCTACATGGATGCCTCCGACGGTGTACCGGAATAGGCAATGAATCAAGAGTGACATGTATGAAAAATTATGCACGGTGGCCTTGCCACAGATACGATGTCAACTACATGATCATGCAAGGCAATATGACAATGATGAAGCGTGTCATAATAAATGAAACGGTGGAAAGTTGCATGGCAATATATCTTGGAATGGCTATGGAAATGCCATAATAGGTAGGTATGGTGGCTGTTTTGAGGAAGATATAAGGAGTTTTATGTGTGATAGAGCATATCATATCACGGGGTTTGGATGCACCGGCGAAGTTTGCACCAACTCTCAAGGTGAGAAAGGGCAATGCATGGTACCGAAGAGGCTAGCAATGATGGAAAGGTGAGAGTGCGTATAATCCATGGACTCAACATTAGTCATAAAACTCACATACTTATTGCAAAAATCTACAAGTCATCAAAAACCAAGAACTAGCGCATGCTCCTAGGGGGATAGATTGGTAGGAAAAGACCATCGCTCGTCCCTGACCGCCACTCATAAGGAAGACAATCAAAGAAACACCTCATGCTTCAAATTTGTCACACAACTGTTACCATACGTGCATGCTACGGGACTTGCAAACCTCAACACAAGTATTTCTCAATTTCATAATTACTCAACTAGAAAGACTCTAATATCACCATCTTCATATCTCAAAACAATTATCAAGTATCAAACTTCTCATAGTATTCAATGCACTCTATATGAAAGTTTTTATTATACCCATCTTGGATGCTCATCATATTAGGAATAATTTTATAACCAAAGCAAATTAACATGATGTTCTAAAAGACTCTCAAAATAATATAAGTGAATCATGAGAGATCAATAATTTCTATAAAATAAAACCACCACCGTGCTCTAAAAAGATATAAGTGAAGAACTAGAGCAAATGACAAACTACTCCAAAAGATATAAGTGAAGATCAATGAGTAGTTATATAATTATGTAACTATGTGAAGACTCTCTAACACTTAAGAATTTCATATCTTGGTATTTTATTCAAACAGCAAGCAAAACAAAAATAAAATGATGCTCCAAGCAAAACACATATCATGTGGTGAATAAAAATATAGCTCCAAGTAAAGTTACCGATAAATGAAGACGAAAAAGGGGATGCCATCCGGGGCATCCCCAAGCTTAGGCTCTTAGTTGTCCTTGAATATTACCTTGGGGTGCCTTGGGCATCCCAAAGCTTAGGCTCTTTCCACTCCTTATTCCATAGTCCATCGAATCTTTACGCAAAACTTGAAAACTTCATCACACAAAACTTAACAGAAAACTCGTAAGCTCCGTTAGTATAAGAAAATAAATCACCACTTAGGTACTGTTGTGAACTCATTCTAAATTCATATTGGTGTAATATCTACTGTATTCCAACTTCTCTATGGTTCATACCCTCCGATACTACTCACAGATACATCAAAATAAGAAAACAACACATAGAAAACAGAATCTGTCAAAAACAGAACAGTCTGTAGTAATCTGTATCATTCGAATACTTCTGTAACTCCAACAATTCTGAAATAAATTGGTGGACGTGAGTAATTTGTCTATTAATCTTCTTAAAAAAGTATCAACCTAAAATCACTCTCCAGTAAAACATGGCAGCTAATCTCATGAGCGCAAAAGTTTCTGTTTTTTACAGCAAGATCAGAAAGACTTCACCCAAGTCTTACCAAAGGTTCTACTTGGAACAAACACTAATTAAAACATAAAACCACATCTAACCATAGGATAGATAGATTATTTATTACTAAACAGGAGCAAAAGCAAAGAAATAAAATAAAATTGGGTTGCCTCTCAACAAGCGCTAACGTTTAACGCCCCTAGCTAGGCATGATGTTTTCAATGATGCTCACATAAAGAGAGCATCATGAAGAATATGACTAGCACATTTAAGTCTAACCCACTTCCTATGCATAGGGATTTTTTTAACAAACAATTTATGGGAACAATAATCAACTAGCATAGGAAGGCAAAACAAGCATAACTTTAAAAACTTTAAGCACATAGAGAGGAAACTTGATATTATTGCAATTCCTACAAGCATATGTTCCTCCCTCATAATAATTTTCAGTAGCATCATGAATTAATTAAATAATATAACTATCACATAAAGCATTCTTTTCATGATCTACAAGCATAGAAATTTTATTACTCTCCCCATAAGCAAAATTCTTCCCATTCGGAATAGTGGGAGTATCATAAGAGACTCGAATACTATAAATTGTTTCCACATTAAAAGAATAATGTTCAGAAAAATGGTAATAATAATCATGACAAGTTTTATAAATATAATCATAACTACTTTTTATAGCATAAGTGTCATCACAATAATCATCATAAATAGGAGGCATGCTATCATCATAATAAATTTGCTCATCAAAACTTGGGAGGCTAAAAATATCATCTTCATTAAACATAGCATCCCCAAGCTTGGGACAAACATTAATTGCAGCAAATATATTCTCAAACTTGTCATTCTCATCAAACATAGAATCCCCAAGCTTGGGCCTTTTCATATCATAAGCATAATCACTAACATCATTAAAAGTATGGATAGCACCAATAGTATAGCAATTATCATCATCACAATGAGTAATAGGAGAAACATCATTTGGGAGGGATACCTTTTTACCTTTTCTTCGCCGTCTTTTATTTTTCTTCTTCACATTATGTGTGGGTTTAATCCTCTTTTTGGAGCTCCTTATTAATGAGATTGGTTGAATAGAAGGCTCCTCCTCGTTACCTGATTCATCATAAGAAATAATAGGAGGATATTGGGAAGTCTCTTCCCTTTCATTAGTATTCTCTTCATCTTCTATTTGTTTTCTTGTCTTTATGTAATTGGCAATATAAGGATTTTCAATGCAATTCACCGCACAATACATAAAAATTTCTTCTAGATCAAAATCAAGAACTTTATCAAGGAAAAATTCTGGAAGATTCTTAGTTATACGTTTCATTTCTTCATAACCCAAAAGCAAACTAAGCTCATTATGATGTGCAAGGGAAATCAAGTCATCACAATTTTTGGACACGATTCGATCATGAAACAATTTGCATTGGATATTTAAATGACCACGTTCATTGCAAAGTTCACAAGGATGACTAAGAAAATTTAAATTTTCAGCACAAACATCTAGCCTTTCTTGCAACCATATGGTCTCTGAATACTTATGCCTCTTGCAAAATCTATCTTCCCTATTTGGTGTGTACTTGCAAACCCTATGCACTCCACAAAAATTGACATGCTTATAAGAGACATTTTCATCATGACTAGTGCAATCATCATTAGTACTATGGATATTCAAAGAGTTCGTACTAACAACAATGCAATCATGCTCATCATTCAAAGATTTAGTGCCAAACATTTTAATGCGTTATTCTTCTAACATTTTGGCACAATTATCGAAATCCTTGTTTTCATGAAAGATATTAAAAAGATGAAGCATATTGTCGGCGTTCTGGGAACGGGGGTCCCCAGACTTTCCTGCCTGCGGCCTGCGGCATGGCTCAAAAGGGGGCCCAGCACGGCCCATCTTCATCAACACAGACCCAAGACCCTCGCGAGGGGCCAAGCCTCGCGGGGCAGACGACACGGAACTTCCTCAGGCACGGCCTCATCAGGCTGGCTCGCGAGGAGGCGGAGAGATCAACGTGGGGTACCTCACGAGGTGCCCGTGAGACAAGCCATGACGACCAAGGGCGCCAGGCGGGCGCCAGCCCGCACAGTGTCCTCATTTCCTCTTTGGTGCAAAGGGAGCAAGCGCAGGCGAGAGCATCAAGCAAAGGCACCCGTTTCGGTGCAACGAGACCAAGACCAGCCCAACGGTAGGGAGGAAGTCATTGTGGAGCCCAAGCCAGCGTCACCACCATAGCCTTTGGCAGGCGAGGACCAACTTTAGTCAGGATAAGTGTACTAGATGTTCCCCTTCAAAATGGCCAATTGTTGGCGCCCTTCCCGCTCAATATTTGGGAAGAGGCCCAGGGCCATTGCCTATAAATAGGACTAGCCACCCCTAGGGTAGAGGGGATCGAGAATCCAGGATAGAGAATCTAGAATCGGCCAACCCAGAAGCAAGCTGGGATCGGATCGAGTAGCATCACACAGAGAGAGAAAGAGAAGGGTGACTGAACTCCTCCTAGCAGTTCATCGCCCCAGCCAAGAACAGACCCTCGCGAGGCTGTTCTTCCTTGTATTGCTCATCATCATCAGCCCAAGAGGCAATCCACCACACCACAAACTAGAGTAGGGTATTACACCACAATGGTGGCCCAAACTAGTATAAACCCTGTGTCTCTTGTGCTGTTCTTTCCATAGCTTAGATCTTAGCGAGGCGGTGGGTGCAGGTAGGTAGAAGACAAAATCTCCGCGCGCACCCCATTGTTCGAACCTCAAGGGTCTGCCGGAACCTGAAATCCGACATTTGGCGCGCCAGGTAGGGGTGCGCCGGAATTCGTCTTCCACCGCCCCGTTCTCCTCCGACCATCGCGTCCATGTCTGACGCACGTCGGGCCCGCGCCGAGCGCTGAGACGCTCTCGCTTCCCGCGTCGCCCAGACGGCTCCTGTCGGCGGGTGTCCTCGCCGTTCCCCGTCACCTGCCGTCAACGCCGCCACCGGCCCGGCGGGAAACAAGCAGCAAGCGTCGTCTTAGCATTCGTCCGTGCGGCGAGACGGCCGCACCTCTACTCCCTCGCTCACCCCAGCTGGTTCTTCGTCCCGCGCGCTCCGCGCACCCATGGAGGCTCGAGCTGCACTCATCGCGGCAAACGAGCTCCTGCGCTACCGTCCCGTCGACGACGTCTACGAAGAATGGCTCGACCGCGTCGCCGAGCTTGTCCACGCCGCAGGGGGCTCTCCTACGCCGTCCTTTCCGCTGCACTGCACCCCGCCCTGCGCGGGCGACGAAGCTCCGGGGGCGCCCCAGCCGCCTCCTCCTCAAGAAGGCGCCCTGGCTCCAAGGCGCGTGGCCCCTGGGCGGAACCCGCTCCGTCAGGTGCCAGCGCGGCAAGAGCAGAGCTGCCAAGAAGTCCCTCGCCCGCAAGAAGCTGCCCGGGTGCTCCCTGCTCCAGCACGTCGCAACCATGCTCCTGCTCCCGCACGTCAAGACCCCGCGCTGCTCCCAGCTGCAGCGCATGGGGACCTGCAAGACCAAGATCTCCGTCACCCAAGGCCTCCCGTGGCCACAGCAGGCTGCCGTGCCTTCACCACCGAGCTACGCAGCATCGCGTGGCCCGGCAAGTTCAAGCCAGACCTGCCTCCTCGTTACGACGGCACGGCCGACCCTGTGGAGTTCCTCCAGCTCTATGAGCTAGGCATCAAAGCTGCCAACGGAGACGAGAAGGTCATGGCGAACTGGTTTCCCATGGCGCTCAAGGACGGGGCCCGCACCTGGCTCCTGAACCTAGCTCCAGGCACGATCTCCTCCTGGGACGAGATGCGCACCCGCTTCATCGCCAACTTCCAAGGTACTCGCGACCGGCCACCCGCCATGAGCGACATGCGCCGCATCGAGCAACAACCCGGAGAGACCCTGCAGAAGTACATCCAGCGCTTCAACAATGCACGCCTCAAGATTCCCAAGGTGACCGAGGAGGCCATCATCTCAGCCTTCTCCGACGGCGTGCGCGACGTCAAGATGAAGGAGGAGCTGGCGATGCATGAAGACCTATGCACTTCCTTGGAGCTGTTCAACTTGGCGACCAAGTGCGCCAGGGCTGAGGAAGGGCGTCTCTCCCTCCTCGAGCTGCCTGCCGCAGACCTAGAAGAGAAGAAGCCCAAGGCCAAGGACGTGAAGCGCAAGGGGGCTGCCGTGCTCGCGGTAGAACCAGACACCAAGCGGGGCAGAGATCAGCCCGAATCTTCCAAGGGCAGTCGGTACTGTGTGTACCACGACCTCCACACCCACAACACCAACGAATGTCAAGAGCTCCGAGCCATGCGAGAAGGAAGGATCGGCCGTCGTCCCGACCGCGGTGACCGGGGCTACGGTCGAGGAGGAGGAAGGAACACAGGACGCTGGGAAGACCGCGGCCCGCACCAAGGGTGGCGCGATCGACCTCGCGAGGATCGCTGGCAAGACCCGCCTCGCGAGGGAGACTGGAGGGATCAGCCTCGCGAGGATCGCCCGCAAGGCAACGCAGGCCTCCCTCCGCTACCACCGCAGCCAAGGAGAAACGAGGAACTCCATCAGGACGAGGGGGCTGGGGGCTTCCAGGAGCCGTGCGCGATCGCCTGCATCCTGGGCGGGGCTCAAGCCCCAGCCTCTCAACGCATCTTCAAGCAGTTCGCTCGTGAAGTGAATGCAGTCCTCCCCAAGCTCGAAGCCACGCGCCCTCTCAAGTGGTCTGCGTGCGCCATCACGTTCAGCTCAGCGGATCAGCTCAAGTGTGCGGCCACAGCCGGAGTCCTCCCGATGCTTTGTTCCCCAATCATCAGCAACGTGCTGGTCACCAGGACCCTCATCGATGGCGGGGCAGGGCTCAACGTCCTGTCCGTGGAAACATTCAACAATCTCCAAGTGCCCTACAACAAGCTTCAGCCAACCAAGCCTTTCTCCGGAGTCACCGAAGGCTCCACGGTCCCGATTGGGCAGGTTCGCCTCCCTGTCACCTTCGGGGCACGCGACAACTACCGCACCGAGCTCATCGACTTCGACGTTGCTCAGATTCGCCTGCCGTACAACGCCATCCTTGGGTACCCAGCGCTGGCCAAGTTCATGGCTGTAACTCACCACGGCTACAACGTCCTCAAGATGCCAGGAAGTGGCGGAGTCATCACGGTGCCCTGTGAAGAGAAGGACGCGGTGTGTTCCCTGGAACGAGCCTTTCAGGCCGCATCACTGGAAGACCCGGATCGCGGAAGCAGGAGGCTTCCCGAGACCACCCCCAAGAAGAAGAAGACATCGTCCGGCCCGGCCCCTCAGGAGGCAGGCCCCTCAGGGCCCGCGCCTGCCCAGGGGGAACCTCCTTCCATCGCATAGGAAAGCACGCCCGGCGCCCTCCTCAGGCAAGGCTCGGGGGCTCTCCCCTGGAGGGCCACCGACCTGGCTAAGGTCACGAGGGAGGCACCTGGGCACCACATGGAGGCGTGTTTCGAAGCATGTTTCCCTCAAGAAGGAGTAAGGCAAGGAGGGCCAGACCCTCAGGAGTTCGTCAGCAAGGCCATTCAGGAGTCAAGAGTCATGAGAGGCGGCCGCTGCCTACCAGCTGTGGCTCCCCATCCAGGCGAGGGTGGTGGGCTGCGCGTCTGCATCGACATACCAGGGCTCAATCGAGTCGCCTCTCTGGAGCGCCTCTGGCCCTCGCGAGTGGGGCGCTGCGAAGGTCCACCCCACAGCTACATTCGCATGCCTTACGGCTTGACGAACGCAGCTCCCACATACCAGCGCCTCATGAGGGGCATCATGAAGGCTCAAGAGGCCAGGCGTTCCGCAGCCTTGGCGGAGATGGAGATGGTCCGCGAGGAGCCACCAGCGCCTCCGGAGCCTCCCGAGGCCCCTGGGCCTGGGGGCTCGTGAGGATCGACTTCTGCAGCCCACCGAATCTGCTACACCAACACTCCTTCGTCCTCAACATCATCAGGTGACATCTTTCAAGTTTCATTTCCAGCTGGGAGCGCCCCCCAGGGCTGCATTATTCCCAGGCCGCGTGGGTCCGTCCCTGCGGCATGTATCCCTTTTATTTCATGTTGTTAGCTTACTTTGTTGGGGGTGCCCCTCGGGCTGCATCATCCCCAAGTCGCTCGGGCCAGACCCAGCGGCATGTATCCCTTTTGCGTTTATTTTTGGCTATGCGTTCACCCCACCATGCTTGATTATTTGATGCCGGTCCACGGCACCTCTTCTTCTCCATGCCGACCACTTGCACGTTAAAGGGGGGGTACCTGAGCATCGCGACTCAGGGCTCTTACTGGCTCTCCAGCCCTCACCCTCTGGCCTTGTCCACGGCATCGCGACCTGGCATACCAGCGACGGCTGAGAGCAGCTCGAGGGCCAGGACCCGAGGACGTAGAGTGCCGGCATCTAACCACATTTGCAGGAACACATCACAAGATAAGGCCCAGTGCCAGGCGCAACCCGCCTAGAGATAGGGCCCCGTGAGTCCCGCGCTGGCTCACGGGTGCCCAGATACACCTCGCCAGGCCCTACCGTGCCAGCCACTTGTCAGGGCGGGGCTGTACACGCCCCGAGGGCTCCTCCCGGAGGGGAGCCCCCTCCCACGTACCAGTGGAAGCACCATGCTCCACGCTGGCTGACGACACTGCCGAGGAGCGGCTATGCCCGTACACATACGGAAGCGCTATGCTCCGCGCTGGTGATAAACAACTGAGGGTAGCCCCTGGGCCGCATCAACCTCAGGGAGCCCAGAGCTCAATGTCTAGCCTCATCATAACGCCTCCCCTCGGGAGTGCCGCGCGAGGGGGTTGCGCCTGGGTCTCGCCCAGACGCACGCCACCCAGCCAGCCCCCCCCCCCCCCCCCCCCCCCCCCCCCCCCCCCCCCCCCCCCCCCCCCCCCGGGCCTGGTTCGTCGCGCGTCTCTCCCCGAGTGGAGCCAAGGTACGAAGGCCGTTTGAGCGTCAAGGGGGACTCCGGAGCATCACGACTCAGGAGCCTAACTGGTCACGTAGCCCCTCACTTCTTAGTTCCGAAAGGCTAACGGTGGTTGAGGTATGCGCGGGGCTGGGCTCTGCAGACGTAGAACGGTAGATCCACCCACATCTCACCTCCCTACTTGTTGTTCGTGCGCCAAGGGGGACTCCTAAGCATCGTGACTCAGGAGCCTAACTTGTCATGTAGCCCCTCACTCCTTGGTCCCGTCCTGGTTTCCGGTCGGGGCTAACGGCGGCTGAGGTATGCGCGGGGCCGGGCTCTGCCGGTGTAGAACATAAGCAAGTAGGAAGGAAAAGCGTAATTTTTAAGGAATTCAAAAGCAAATATTACAGTCCACACTGTTATCTCAACGCCAAACGCAAGTTTAAATGCCTCCCCGAGGCATGATACATGTGCAGGAATTGAAGGAAGGACAGGAGCCACAACGGAGTCACTTGTCGGCGGTGGAGCGGCGCGGAGTGGGTTTGCCTCATGGAGCATCAGGGTCGGCAGCGCCTCGCTTTGGCTTGGTGCTGAAGGCCCGGAACTTCCCCAACAGAGCCTCCGCGTGACCCTTCACGGCCTCGGCAGCGGCAGCGGCACGCTCGCCGCTTGCTGGCTCCAGCAGGCTATCGAGGTCGACGCTGGGATCGTGAAGGTAGATGTGGGTGAGGACCCGCGTCAGTGCTGCAGAAGACAGGACACGCGCCTCGACCTCAGCCGTGGGGCCAAGGCCAAGGGCGACATCTTCAAGAGCGCGAACCAGGAAGGGAAGCAGCTTGGCGGGGCCGTCCTCGGCGCCAGCCAGTGGGCTCTCCAGGCCGCTGTCGTAAAGCATCCTCACCGAGGAGCGAGCCTTCGCCTCCATCTCCGCGAAGGCCACGCGGTCCTCGGCAAGAACCTGGGCCTTGTCGTCCAGCTCGACCTTCCTCGCCCCCAACTCCTGCTCCAGCGCGCCTAGGCGGTCACGGCGCTTCCTGAGCTTGGCCTCCCGGTCCTTGACAGCCGCCTCGCGAGCCTTCACGCCTTCTTCCTGCTCTTGGCGAAGGCGCGCCTCTTTCGCGAGCTGGTCCCGCAGGCCTTGCAACTCGTCCTCCAGCGCCTTGCAGCGACCACGGACGTCGACAACCTCCCCCAGGGCTGCGTCACGAGCAGCCTTCGCCTCAAGGACGGCCTGCCTCTCCTCATCGCAAGCCGTCGAGGCCTGGACCAGCGCCGCCCGAATCGAAGTGTCGGAATGAATCCATCCTGAAGCCAGCTCCAAGCGCCCGGCCACCAAGCGAGGGTCGGCACCAAGGAGATCCTGCCGCAGCCGGTCCAGCTCAGCAGCAGCACGATCCAGAACGGCGGGAGGAGTCGGAGAGATAGCAGTCGATGGAGTAGGAGGAGAAGGTGGCAGCACGACCACAGCATCCTGAGGCGGAGCCCGCTGCGCCCCAACGGCTGTGGTGGCGGCAGCAGGCAAAGGCACCTCGGGAGTCGCTTGGGCCATGGGGGCTGAGCTCGCCCCAGCCGGCTCAGCCAGGCCTCGCGAGGACGATCGGGCAGGAGAGGCCCCTGCGTCGCGGTCACCTTCCTTCGCGGACAGAGGCGCTGCCCCGGATGGAACCTCAGGAGCTCCCTTCGGCTTCTTTGCTGCGGGCGCCAGCCTATCCAAGAGATGCGGACGTCAAGCCTCAGCAGCAGAACAAGAAATAAAGACAAGAATCAAGCACTTACGGGTCGTCGCCAGTGAGCTCAAGCGGCCTCTGGCCAAATTTGAAGCCTGGAAACCGGTTGGAAGGGTCAACCTCGGGAAGCTCGGGAGCGGAAGGCGCGTCTACGGTCCGCCTCGGGGCCGGGGCAGACCCGCGGGAGATCAGCCCGGTCCTGTCCTTCTTCGGGATCGGGGGCAAGCTCCCACCGCCCTGCTCGTCATCACCCTCGTCGTCATCGCTCGGAGAGAGGTGGAGAGCGCAGGGCCTGCGCCGGGGGAGGGGAGCCCTCGACTCTCCGTCAGTCGCCTCGGAGTCAGCCCCTTTTTCCCGCTCCCCTCCTTCCTCCTCATCGTTGGAGTCGTCGGAGGACACGTCCACCGGTTCCTCGGGAGCTTCCGTGGGCACGGGCCCATCCCCGTTGAAGACGGGCATGGACTCCACTACCTGCTCCCAGTCGTCGCGGAGGAACAAGGGCATAGGAGCGCCCTCCAACCTCGCCACATCGCCCCCGACCAGAGATTGGAGGACCGCGGCCAGATCTTCGTCGGCCAAGGCCGCGGGGCTCGGATGGGGCCTCCACATCGGAAGCGAGTACTGCCGAAGTGGAGCCAGCTGGTGCTCCAGGAATTCCCTCAGCAGCGACGCGCCGGTCAGCTTCGCCGCCGCCATGTTGGCTGGCCTTAGATCCGCGTCCATCTTCTCCAACACCAGCTTCGCGCGGGGGTCCGCGAGCTCCGCTCGACCCCAATCGCTGGAGCTCCTGGGTTGCTCCGTGGGCAAGATCAGTCGAGGGTGGATGCGCCCAGCATCTCCCAAGACCCACTTGCTCCTGAAGCCCTCAATCCTTTTCCCGGGGTTCGAAATGGCAATGGCGCCACCGTACGCAACGAAGCTCGCGCACGCGGAAGCAGGACCGCGAGAGGTCCGGAGGTAGAAGTAGTGGCACAGCAAGGCCACTGAGGGCTGCACCCCTACATGAGCCTCGCAGTAATAGGCGAAGATTTCCAGGAGAAGGACGGAGTTGGGATGGAGATGCAGAGCCTGTAGCTTATAATGGCGGAGGATAGAGAAGAAGAACTCAGAGAAGGGAGGCACCAGGCCAGCAGCAATGGCGCTTACAAAGAGCGGATAGAAGGTGCTCCCTTGGCCCTCAGGGGTGGCGGAGCCGGCCTTGAACACCTTCGCCCCGTCGATGCCCTGCGCCGCCGCCATCCGGCGCAACCGGGCGAGGCTCTCCTCCGACACGTTCGGCGAATCCAGGGCAGACGAGTACCAAGCTCCGGCCGGGGACTGACGAGGCGCCATGGCTTCCTAGGTCAAGCGGTCGAAGTAGATCTGGAAATTTTGGAGGAAGGAAGGAGAGGCGCAAGAAAGGGGATCTGAGCAGCAACCGGAGAAAGCAAAAAAAAGGAAAGCCTAGGCAGATGCTGCTCCTTTATCAACACGCGCGGTTGCTGAGGTGCTCACGTCCAATCAACCGCCACACGACGCCCAAGGCCGCAGGCTGTTAGGGCCCGCGGCGCTTCACCCTTGCCCTTTCGCCTCCCTGCACGGCCAAGTCCGGGCGCGCCTTGGGCCCGGGGGCTACTGTCGGCGTTCTGGGAACGGGGGTCCCCAGACTTGCCTGCCTGCGGCCTGCGGCGTGGCTCTAAAGGGGGCCCAGCACGGCCCATTTTCATCAACACAGACCCAAGACCCTCGCGAGGGGCCAAGCCTCGCGGGGCAGACGACATGGAGCTTCCTCAGGCACGGCCTCATCAGGCTGGCTCGCCAGGAGGCGAAGAGATCAAGGCGGGGTACCTCACGAGGTGCCCGTGATGCAAGCCATGACGACCAAGGGTGCCAGGCGGGCGCCAGACCGCGCAGTGTCCTCCTTTCCTCTTTGGTGCAAAGGGAGCAAGCGCAGGCGAGAGCATCAAGCAAAGGCACCCGTTTCGGTGCAACGAGACCAAGACCAGCCCAACGGCAGGGAGGAAGTCATTGTGGAGCCCAAGCCAGTGTCACCACCAGAGCCTTTGGCAGGCGAGGACCAACTTTAGTCAGGATAAGTGTACCAGATGTTCCCCTTCAAAATGGCCAATTGTTGGCGCCCTTCCCGCTCAATATTTGGGAAGAGGCCCAGGGCCTTTGCCTATAAATAGGACTAGCCACCCCCAGGGTAGAGGGATCGAGAATCCAGGATAGAGAATCTAGAATCGGCCAACCCAGAAGCAAGCTGGGATTGGATCGAGTAGCATCACACAGAGAGAGAAAGAGAAGGGTGACTGAACTCCTCCTAGCAGTTCATTGCCCCAGCCAAGAACAGACCCTCGCGAGGCTTTTCTTCCTTGTATTGATCATCATCATCAGCCCAAGAGGCAATCCACCACACCACAAACTAGAGTAGGGTATTACACCACAATGGTGGCCCAAACTAGTATAAACCCTGTGTCTCTTGTGCTGTTCTTTCCATAGCTTAGATCTTAGCGAGGCGGTGGGGTGCAGGTAGGTAGAAGGCGAAATCTCCGCGCGCACCCCAGTGTTCGAACCTCAAGGGTCTGCCGGAACCCGAAATCCGACACATATGAGGCACCCTCAATTCCATTTTTTGTAGTTTTCTTATATAAACTAAACTAGTGATAAAACAAGAAACTAAAAGATTCGATTGCAAGATCTAAAGATATACCTTCATGCACTCACCTCCCCGGCAACGGCACTAGAAATTGCTTGATGTCTACTATACAGCCTTCTTCTTGTAGATGTTGTTGGGCCTCCAAGTGCAGAGGTTTGTAGGACAGTAGAAAATTTCCCTCAAGTCGATGACCTAAGGTTTACCAATCCGTGGGAGGCGTAGGATGAAGATGGTCTCTCTCAAACAACCCTGCAACCAAATAACAAAGAGTCTCTTGTGTCCCCAACACACCCAATACAATGGTAAATTGTATAGGTGCACTAGTTCGGCGAAGAGATTGTGATACAAGTGCAATATGGATGGTAGATATAGGTATTTGTAATCTGAAAATATAAAAAAAAAGCAATGTAACAACTGACAAAAGTGAGCGTAAACGGTATTGCAATGCTAGCAAACAAGGCCTACGGTTCATACTTTCACTAGTGCAAGTTCTCTCAAAAATAATAAGATAATTGGATCATATAATTATCCCTCAACATGCAACAAAGAATCAGTCCAAAGTCACTAATAATAGAGAACAAACGAAGAGATTATTGTAGGGTACGAAACCACCTCAAAGTTATCCTTTCTGATCGATCTATTCAAGAGTCCGTAGTAAAATAACACAAAGCTATTCTTTCCGTTCGATCTATCATAGAGTTCGTACTAGAATAACACCTTAATACAAAAATCAACCAAAACCCTAATGTCACCTCAAGTATCTGTGGGTATGGTTATACGATATGCATCACACAATCTCACATTCATCTATTCAACCAACACATAGAACTTCAAAGAGTGCCCCAAAGTTTCTACCAAAGAGTCAAGACAAAAATGTGTGCCAACCCCTATGCATAAGTTCACAAGGTCACTGAACCCGCAAGTTGATCACCAAAACATACATCAAGTAGACCACGTGAATATCCCATTGTCACCACAGATAAGCACATGCAAGACATACATCAAGTGTTCTCAAATCCTTAAAGACTCAATCCAATAAGATAACTTCAAAGGGAAAACTCAATCCATTACAAGAGAGTAGAGGGGGAGAAACATCATAAGATCCAACTATAATAGCAAAGCTCACGGTACATCAAGATCGTGCCAAATCAAGAACACGAGAGAGAGAGAGAGAGATCAAACACATAGCTACTGGTACATACCTTCAGCCCCGAGGGTGAACTACCCCCTCCTTGTCATGGAGAGCGCCAGGATGATGAAGATGGCCACTGGTGAGGGACCCCCCTCCGGCAGGGTGCCGGAACAGGGTCCCAATTGGTTTTTGGTGGCTACAGAGGCTTGCGGCGGTGGAACTCCCGATCTAGGTTATTTTCTGGAGGTTTCTGTATTTACAAGAATTTTTGGCGTAGGTCTCACGTTAGGGGGGTCTCCGAGTCGTCCACGAGATAGGGGGTGTGCCCAGGGGGTAGGGCGCGCCCCCCACCCTCGTGGATGGCCCGGGACTCTTCTGACCCAACTCTTTTACTCCGGGGGCTTCTTTTGGTCCATAAAAAATCATCAAAATTTGGCACATCAATTGGACTCCGTTTGGTATTCCTTTTCTTAAAACTAAAAAATAAGGAAAAAACAGAAACTGGCACTGGGCTCTAGGTTAATAGGTTAGTCCCAAAAATCATATAAAGAGCATATAAATGCATATAAAACATCCTAGATAATTAATATAATAGCATGGAACAATCAAAAATTATAGATACGTTGGAGACGTATCAATTATGAAACAAATTGTTGGGTGGAGAGCGAAGCTACTCTCCTACAAGGGCTGGGTAATCCTCATTCAGGCATGTCTGGCTAGCATCCCTATATACCTGCTATCTTTATTTAAATTTCAGAAATGGGACTGATAACCCACAAGTATAGGGGATCGCAGCAGCTTTCGAGGGTAGAGTATTCAACCCAACTTTATTGATTCGACACAAGGGGAGCCAAAGAATATTCTCAAGTATTAGCAGTTGAGTTGTCAATTCAACCACACCTGGAACCTTAGTATCTGCAGCAAGGTGTTTAGTAGCACAGTAATATGATAGTGGTGGTAACGGCAGCAAAAGTAAAGACAACAAAAGTAATGTTTATGGTATTTTGTAGTGATTGTAACAGTAGCAGCGGGAAAGTAAATAAGCGAGAACCAGTATATGGAAAGCTCGTAGGCACCGGATCAGTGATGGATAATTATGCCGGATGCGGTTCATCATGTAACAGTCATAACATAGGGTGACACAGAACTAGCTCCAATTCATCAATGTAATGTAGGCATGTATTCCGTAAATAGTCATACGTGATTATGGAAAAGAACTTGCATGACATCTTTTATCCTACCCTCCCTTGGCAGCGGGGTCCTATTGGAAACTAAGGGATATTAAGGCCTCCTTTTAATAGAGAACCGGAACAAAGCATTAGCACATAGTGAATACATGAAATCCTCAAACTATGGTCATCACCGGGAGTGGTCCCGATTATTGTCACTTCAGGGTTGCCGGATCATAACACATAGTAGGTGACTATAGACTTGCAAGATAGGATCAAGAACTCACATATATTCATGAAAACATAATAGGTTCAGATCTGAAATCATGGCACTCGGGCCCTAGTGACAAGCATTAAGCATAGCAAAGTCATAGCAACATCAATCTCAGAACATAGTGGATACTAGGGATCAAACCCTAACAAAACTAACTCTATTACATGATAAATCTCATCCAACCCATCAACGTCCAGCAATCCTATGATAGAATTACTCACGCACGGTGGTGAGCATCATGAAATTGGTGATGGAGGATGGTTGATGATGACGACAGCGATGAATCCCCCTCTCCGGAGCCCCGAACGGACTCCAGATCAGCCCTCCCGAGAGATTTTAGGGCTTGGCGGCGGCTCCGTATCGTAAAACGCGATGATTTCTTCTCTCTTATTTTTTCTCTCCGAAAGCAGATGTATAGAGTTGGAATTGGCGTCGGAGGGTTTCTAGGGGACCCACGAGGTAGGGGCACGCCCCCACCCTCGTGGCCAGGGTGTGGGCCCCCTGGTCTTCATCTTTGGCGAGGATTTTTTATTGTTTTTTCTAAGATGTTCCGTGGAGTTTCAGGTCATTTCGAGAATCTTTGTTTTCTGCACATAAAACAACATCATGGCAATTCTGCTGAAAACAGTGTTAGTCCGGGTTAGTTCCAATCAAATCATACAAGTTAGAGTCCAAAACAAGGCAAAAGTGTTTGGAAAAGTAGATACGACGGAGACATATCAGGGACATTGATCTTATAAACTCTCAAATGGCCAACTGTGTGTGGAATGACTTTGAGGGTCACAGAAAGCTTCATTTGGCCAACTGTGGGAGGGACATTTTCTCGTGAGTGAGGAGCGGAGTCCACTCCTCTTGAGAATAACCCGCCTAATACGGAAGATAAGGACAGCCTTGGTTGATACATGAGCTGTTCGAGCATACAAAATAGAATGATTTTTTTGAAAGTTTAGAGTTTGGCACATACAAATTTACTTGGAACGGCAGGTAGATACCGCATATAGGAAGGTATAGTGGACTCATCTGGAATAACTTTGGGGTTTAAGGGATTGGATGCACCAGCAGTATTCCCGCTTAGTACAGGTGAAGGCTAGCAAAAGACTGGGAAGCGACCAACTAGAGAGCGACAACAGCCATGTACATGCATTAAAATTAATAAACATTGGATGCAAGCATGAGTAGGATTTAATCCACCATGAACATAAATATCGTGAAGGCTATGTTGATTTGTTTCAACTACATGCGTGAACATGTGCCAAGTCAAGTCACTTAAATCATTCAAAGGAGGATACCACCCCATCATACCACATCATAATCATCTCAATAGCATGTTGGCACACAAGGTAAACCATTATAACTCATAGCTAATCAAGCATGGCACAAGCAACTATGATCTCTAATTGTCATTGCAAACATGTTTATTCATAATAAGCTGAATCAAGAACGATGGACTCATCATATTTACAAAAACAAAAGAGGTAGAGTTCATACCAGCTTTTCTCATCTCACTCAGCCCATCATATATCATCATAATTGCCCTTCACTTGCACGACCGAAAGGAGTGAATAATAATAATAGTGCACGTGCATCGGACTAAGCTGGAATCTGTGAGCATTCAATAAACAGGAGAAGACAAGGCAATATGGGCTCTGGGTTAATTCAACAATAATGCATACAAGAGCCACTTCAACAATTTAATCATGGTCTTCTCCTACTGACCCCCAAAGAAAAGAAAAGAAAAGAAATAAAAACTATTTACACGGGAAAGCTCCCAACAAGCAAAAGAAGAACGAGAAATATTTTTGGATTTTCTTTTTAATTACTACTACTACTAATTTTTTTTGGTTTTTCTTAAGGTTTAACAAACACACAAGAAGAAAGCAGGAAAAAGAAAATAAACTAGCATTGATATTACAGTGAAAGAGTATGAGCACTGACATCTAGCAATGAGTGTGTGTGAACATAAATGTAATGTCGGTGAGAAATATGTACTCCCCCAAGCTTAGGTTTTTGGCCTAAGTTGGTCTATTGCTAGGGACAGCCTGGCGGATAACCGTAGGTGTAGCTGGGGTCATACTGCGACGAGGAATAGTTGGGATCATACTAATGTGCAGCGGTTATCGCCTGCATAGCTGTAGCGTGGAGTCGGGCTGCCTCCACTCTCCTCTCGTACTCATCTTCCTCCTCTCTGGTGATAGTGTATCTTCGTTTTGCCTGAGCATCAAAGAAGGCAGGAGCAGGGAGAGTAATACGGACAACGTGCCGTTTGTTAAAAATTAAACGATATAAGAGAGGTGATTCAGGCCTCTCGACAAACTGGTGTGAAGCCATAGAGTTATAATCTAAAAAGGCAGGAGGCAACTCTGTATCACCCTCACGAATGTCTATCTCAAGAAAATTAGCTAAGCGGGTTGCCTAAATTCCTCCAAAAAAATCTCCATTATGTCTATTATGATGCAACCTACGAGCTACAATGGCTCCCATATGATAAGATTGGTCTCCTAACACAGCACTCCTGAGAATGCTAAGGTCAGGGACACACATGTGACAAGCTTCATCCTTAGCATTTATGCATCTGCCGATGAAGAGAGCAAAATAATGTATAGAAAGAAAGTGAATGCTCCCTATGGTAGCTTGCTTTATATCTCTAGATTCCCCTACAGTTATGCTAGCAAGAAAGTTTCTAAATTCAGATTTAGGGGGATCCCTAATACTACCCCAAGATGGAAGTTTGCAAGCAAGAGTGAAATCCTCTAAGCCCATTCTATAAGATTTGTCATAAAGATCAAATATGACTGAAGGAGAATTACGCGAAGATGAATACTCAAACCTCCTCACAAATGAACTTGTGAGATCATGATATTGGGGGCATTTGTCAGCTTCAAAATCCTCAAGACCGGCATTGCGCAAATATGCTTTGAATTCTTCTTTAATTCCCGCACGGTCCATAAAATTTTTCGACGGCCATTCGCAAGGCCGTACTGGAGCGTCTCTTGGTGGATCCTTGTCAGCATCGCGCATAGCAATCCTGGGTCCTTGCTTCTTAGAGGAACCACCTTGGAACATCTTCCTAAGCATATTGTTTTTCTTTGAAAAATTCTAAAATTTTTAGTAACTTCAAACAAAAGTGAACCAACTTCAATAAAACTGATAGCAACTACTCCTACAAGTGCCTAGAGCCTATATCAAGCATTAGAACTACTTGGAACCATATAAATTTGACATGCAAGCTCAGGAACATGGTCACCTATGTCGCACAAATTTGCAAAGAATAGAGCACTAGAACAAAAACTAATTGGACCAATGGAGGAGTCACATACCAAGGAACAATCTCCCCAAGCAGTTTTGTGAGAGGTGCTTTGAGCAAGGAGATCAAAAATCACAGCAAAAGTGGCTGGAACTCGTGCTTGAGTTGGTTTTTCGGGTTTGTGTGACACAGAGGAAGAAGATGGGTGCTGGGATAAGTGGAGGAGGGCCACCATGGGCCCACGAGGCAGGGGGGCGCCCACCACCCTCGTGGCCAGGTGGCAGCTCCTCCCACGGTAATTTTTGCACAGTAAATCCTCAAATATTCCTGAAAAATCATATTAAATTGGCATGTCATTCTGAGGACTTCTATTTTTGGGATATTTTTATATTGCATGGATAAGCCAGGAAACAAACAGAAAAATACTATTTTTACTTTACTTCTACTAATTAATAGAAAATATAGAGAGGGTACAGAAGGTTGTCCTTCTAGTTTCATCCATCTCATGCTCATCAAAAAGAATCCACTAATAAGGTTGATCAAGTCTTGTTAACAAACTCATTCCGATAATCATGAAACCAGAGAAATTTCGAATAACACTAGGTTACCTCAACGGGGATATGCACATCCCCAATAATAAGTATATCATATTTCTTTTTGACAGTAGGAAGAGGAAATTCAAAACCTCCAATTATAATCGATGGAATTTTTCCAATGGAGTTGATACTATGAACTTGAGGTTGTTTCCTCGGAAAGTGTACCGTATGCTCATTACCATTAACATGAAAAGTGACATTGCCTTTGTTGCAATCAATAACAGCCCCTTCAGTATTAAGAAAAGGTCTTCCAAAAATAATAGACATACTATCATCCTCGGGAATATCAAGAATAACAAAGTCCGTTAAAATAGTAACGTTTGCAACCATAACAGGCACATCCTCACAAATACCGATAGGTATAGCAGTTGATTTATCAGCCATTTGCAAGGATATTTAAGTAGGTGTCAACTTATTCAAGTCAAGTCTACGATATAAAGAGAGAGGCATAACACTAACACCGGCTCCAAGATCACATAAAGCAGTTTTAATATAATTTCTTTTAATGGAGCAAGGTATAGTAGGTACTCCGGGATCTCCAAGTTTCTTTGGTATTCCACCCTTAAAAGTATAATTAGCTAGCATGGTGGAAATTTCAGCTTTCGGTATCTTTCTTTTATTAGTAATGATATCTTTCATATATTTAGCATAAGGATTTGTCTTGAGCACATCAGTTAATCGCATACGCAAAAAGATAGGTCAAATCATTTCAGCAAAGCGCTCAAAATCCTCATCATACTTTTTCTTGGATGGTTTGGGAGGAAAAGGCATGGGTTTCTGAACCCAAGGTTCTCTTTCTTTACCATGTTTCCTAGCAACAAAGTCTCTTTTATCATAACGTTGATTCTTTGATTGTGGGTTATCAAGATCAACAGCAGGTTCAACTTCTACATCATTGTCATTACTAGGTTGAGCATCATCATGAACATCATCATTAATATTTTCATCAGGTTCGGGTTCATTACCAGATTGTGTTTCAGCATCAGACATAGATATATCATTTGGATTACCAGGTGGTTCAGCAATAGGTTCACTAGAAGTTTGCGCAGTTCTATCATTTTTCTTTTTCTTCCTCTTAGAAGAACTAGGAACATCAATATTATTTCTCTGAGAATCTTGCTCGATTCTCTTAGGGTGGCCTTCAGGATACAAAGGTTCCTGAGTCATTCTACCAGTTCTAGTAGCCACTCTAACAGCATAATCATTTTTTTACTATTTATTTCCTCAAGCACTTCTTTTTGAGCCTTAAGTACTTGTTCTACTTGAGTGGTAACCATAGAAGCATGTTTGCTAACAAGTTTAAGTTCACCTCTAATATTAGCCATATAATCACCCAAGTATTTAATCATATCGGAATCAGTTTTCAATTGTCTACCAAAATAAGCATTAAAAGTTTCTTGTTTAACAATAAAATTATCAAACTCATCAAAGCATTGCCTAGCAGACTTATAGTGAGGGATATCACCTTCATCAAATCTATAGAGAGAATTTACCTTTACTACCTGTGTCGGGATATCGGGGTCTGGAGGTTCTTCAGTAAATAAGTGATCAAGATCATATGTTTCTTCAAGAGGTGGTAGATTAAGACCATGTATTTCTTCAATAGGAGGTAAATTCTTAACATCTTCAGCTTTAATACCTTTTTCTTTCATAGATTTCTTTGCCTCTTGCATATCTTCGGGACTTAGGAATAGAACACCTCTCTTTTTCGGAGTTGGTTTAGGAATAGGCTCAGTAGTTGGAGCAGGAGCTGGGTTTAGAGCTGGCTCAGGAGGTGCCCAATTATTTTCATTTGTCAACATATTATTCAATAGAATTTCAGCTTCATCCGGTGTTCTTTCCCTGAAAAGAGAACCAGCACAACTATCCAGGTAATCTCTGGAAGCATCGGTTAGTCCATTATAAAAGATATCAAGTATTTCAGGTTTCTTAAGAGGATGATCAGGCAAAGCATTAAGTAGCTTGAGAAGCCTCCCCCAAGCTTGTGGGAGACTCTCTTCTTTAATTTGCATGAAGTTGTATATTTCCCTCAAAGCACCTTGTTTCTTATGAGCAGGGAAATATTTAGCACAGAAGTAATAAATCATATCCTGGGGACTACGCACACAACCAGGATCAAGAGAATTAAACCATATCTTAGCATCACCCTTTAACGGGAACGGAAATATTTTGAGTATATAAAAGTAGCGCGATCTCTCATCATTAGTGAACAGGGCAGCTATATCATTTAACTTAGTAAGATGTGCCACAACAGTTTCAGATTCATAGCCATAAAAAGGATCAGATTCAACCAAAGTAATTATATCAGGATCGACAGAGAATTCATAGTCCTTATCAAGAACACAGATAGGTGAAGTAGCAAAAGCAGGGTCAGGTTTCATTTTATCTCTAAGTGATTCTTTGTTCCATTTAGCTAATAACCTCTTGAGCTCATATCTATCTTTGCAAGCTAAAATAGCTAAAGAAGATTCTTTATCAAAAAGATAACCCTCAGGAATAACAGGCACATTTTCATCATCACTTTCATCATCATATTCAGATTCATCAATTTCTTTTTCTCTAGCCCTAGAAATTTGTTCGTCAAGAAATTCACTAAGGGGCACAGTAGTATCGAGCATAGAGGCAGTTTCATCATAAGTATCATGCATAGCAGAAGTGGCATCATCAATAACATGTGACATATCGGAACAAATAGCAGAAGCAGGTTTAGGTGTCGCTAGCTTACTCATAACAGAAGGTGAATCAAGTGCAAGGCTAGATGGCAGTTACTTACCTCCCCTCGTAGTTGAGGGATAAATTGTTGTCTCAGTGTCTTTCAAGTTCTTGATAGTGTCCAGCAGATATAAATCCCAAGTGACTCAAAGAATAGAGCTATGCTCCCAGGCAACGGCGCCAGAAATTAGTCTTGATAACCCACAAGTATAGGGGATCGCAACAGCTTTCGAGGGTAGAGTATTCAACCCAAATTGATTGATTTGACACAAGGCGAGCCAAAGAATATTCTCAAGTATTAGCAGCTGAGTTGTCAATTCAACCACACCTGGAAACTTAGTATCTGCAGCAAGGTTTTTAGTAGCACAGTAATATGATAGTGGTGGTAACGGCAGCAAAAGTAATGTTTTTGGTATTTTGTAGTGATTGTAACAGTAGCAGCGGGAAAGTAAATAAGCGAGAAGCAGTATATGGAAAGCTCGTAGTCACCGAATCAGTGATGGATAATTATGCCGGATGCGGTTCATCATGTAACAGTCATAACATAGGGTGACACAGAACTAGCTCCAATTCATCAATGTAATGTAGGCATGTATTCCGTAAATAGTCATACGTGCTTATGGAAAAGAACTTGCATGACATCTTTTGTCCTACCCTCCCGTGGCAGAGGGGTCCTATTGGAAACTAAGGGATATTAAGGCCTCCTTTTAATAGAGAACCGGAACAAAGCATTAGCACATAGTGAATACATGAACTCCTCAAACTATGGTCATCACCGGGAGTGGTCCCGATTATTGTCACTTCGGGGTTGCCGGATCATAACACATAGTAGGTGACTATAGACTTGCAAGATAGGATCAAGAACTCACATATATTCATGGAAACATAATAGGTTCAGATCTGAAATCATGGCACTCGGGCCCTAGTGACAAGCATTAAGCATAGCAAAGTCATAGCAACATCAATCTCAAAACATAGTGGATACTAGGGATCAAACCCTAACAAAACTAACTCGATTACATGATAAATCTCATCCAACCCATCACCGTCCAGCAAGCCTACGATGGAATTACTCACGCACGGCGGTGAGCATCATGAAATTGGTGATGGAGGATGGTTGATGATGATGACGGCGACGAATCCCCCTCTCTGGAGCCCCGAACGAACTCTAGATCAGCCCTCCCGAGAGGTTTTAGGGCTTGGCGGCGGCTCCGTATCGTAAAACACGATGATTTCTTCTCTCTTATTTTTTTCTCTCCGAAAGCAGATATATAGAGTTGGAATTGGCGTCGGAGGGTTTCCAGGGGGCCCACGAGGTAGGGGGGCGCGCCCTAGAGGGGGGCGCCCCCCACCCTCGTGGCCAGGGTGTGGGCCCCCTGGTCTTCATCTTTGGCGAGGATTTTTATTGTTTTTTCTAAGATGTTCCGTGGAGTTTCAGGTCATTCCGAGAATATTTGTTTTTTGCACATAAAACAACATCATGGCAATTCTGCTGAAAACAGCGTCAGTCCGGGTTAGTTCCAATCAAATCATACAAGTTCGAGTCCAAAACAAGGGCAAAAGTGTTTGGAAAAGTAGATACGACGGAGACATATCAGGGACATTGATCTTATAAACTCTCAAATGGCCAACTGTGTGTGGAATGACTTTGAGGGTCACAGAAAGCTTCATTTGGCCAACTAGAAAATGGTATGTATGAAAAAATAATTTGGAGGCCTAGGCATCCCAAACCTCCAAGATGTTAAACTTTGTCTCCTAGGATCTTGGGTTAAGAGATATTATGAGGGGGGGCCTTGGAAAATGATGATAGATCAGAAATATATGAGAGGCAAAACCAATGTATTTACCCCCAGTACCAACATAAATGTTTCTAGGTTCTGGAAAGGGGTTAAATCCATCACATAAATTTTGAAATTTGGATACAGATGGAAGGTAGGAGTGGGGGATAAAATCAGGTTTTGGGAAGATACTTGGTTTGGTACTTACCCCCTGGCAGTCCAATTCTGGTCAATATATGTGCTCTGTAATGAGCAGACTAAAAGTATTAGTGAGGTCTGGGATGGTGAAATCCTTAAACTTACTTTCAGGAGAAACTTTGATGACAAGCTCATGGAGCAATGGTACCAACTTGTTGAAATTTCTGGGGAGATTAATTTCAGCAATGACCCTTGTGCCCTCATCTGGCAACTTGAAAACAAGGGAGTCTAATCTTCTAGCTCTTTGTACCATGTGATCAACTTCAGGGGGGCAACCACTGTTTCTGCCTGCTGTGTGGAAGCTAGAAGTGCCCCCCAAGATTCATGTGTTTCTCTGGTTGTTTTCCCAAAACAAGATAATGACCAGGGATAACCTAAGGAAAAGGCACATAATCAAACCCCTAGATTGTGTGTTATGTGCTGAAAATGAGACAAATCATCATCTATTCTTTGATTGTGTGGTTGCCAGGAATGTATGATCTTTTGTCATCCACCATTTCCAAAAACAGATAGGCACAAATTTTGAGTCTTTAGCGTGTTTTTGGGTTTCTAATAAGAAGAACCTAGCTTTGAATATTGTTAGATCTGTTGTCCTATAGTGTTTGTGGAAATATAGGAACTCTATGATTTTTAACAATACCATCTGGACCTCTGTTACTTAGGTATGGAGTCTGATCCTCAGGATGCTCAAGTTCTAGGTGATTCTGACCCCAGAAGCAAGCAAAAACAAGGTGGGCGTTCTTGAGTGCTCTGACAAAGCTTCTCCAACAACCCTTGAGGATCTTGAGTGGCTGAGGATGAAGACCTCAAGATTTGAAGTTGATGCCAGCTGGAGTAATCTCAGGATCTCAGAAGATGGGAGCTGCTTCCACTCCCCTGCCAAGAAGCGAGACACCAATGACAAAGTCGCAGTGACCAGCCTGGTGTCCACCCTTGCGATCTGCTGGTCGCTCCAGGCTGCTCTAGCGCCGCCGCTCAAGTTCAGAAAAGGGGAAGACATGATCGCGATGTGATTTAAAAGCGGGCGCCCGGCACTCTTCTTGTCCCTGTTTTCGCTTTCTCTGGCAGACAAAAAGTTTGGACTGCTGGGAGTTTATCTCAGTCGTCCTTTTGTTTTCTCTTCAATTTCTGCTTTGCATCAGCTTAGCTGTTTGCGTGTGTGTGTGATGTAATAAGAGAACCCTCAGGCATAAGCTGGGATGTATTCGATGGTTTCATTCTAGCTAATGGAACCGAGGAGAGTCCTCCATGTTCATCTAAAAAATCACACTTTTCCCTTTAGCTGATCTTACTCACTTGACAGCGGCCACTTCAGATCACTCTCTGATACTGTTGAAGCTGAATCGCAAACAAAGCACGACCAAACCACCAAGATCGTTCCGCTATGAAGTAATGTGGGAGGGACACAAATCATGGAGAGAGACCATCGGTGAAGCATGGATAAAAGGTGGTGCATGCAGCAGGGCAGAGGAGCTCCGGGCCAAATTGACTGCAATATCGCATGACCTGAGGCGTTGGGATATGGATACTTGTGGAAGCGTACGCAAGGAGATAAAAAATCTGAAGTCTGATCTTGAGATGCTACTGGCAGATCCGAACCGAATAGCACCAACACATGTTGAGCTCAAGATCAATGAGAGATGGTGGAGTTATACCACCGTGAGGAGATTATGTGGAGATAACGGTCCCGGATAGAATGGTTAACATCAGGCGACAAAAACTCAAGTTTTTTCATTTGCGAGCAAGCATCAGAAGGAAGAAGAATATGATCAAAGCTTTGCAGAACTCATTAGGTGTTATCTCTGATGATCCGACAGAGTTGAAAGCATTGGTGCAAGAGTTTATAAAACCTTGTACACAACAGAAGGGGTGAGTGATATGGGAGCGGTTTTGGATCATGTGCCAACAAAGGTTACAGCCGAGATGAATGGGCTCCTTTGTGCCCCATATTCAAGAGAGGAAGTGAAGGCATCCCTTTTTCAGATGTTCCCAACAAAGTCACCTGGTCCGGATGGGTTTCCGGCTCACTTTTATCAACGTCATTGGGATCTTTGTGGCAATGAGGTAACTGAGGCGGTGTTAAAGATATTAAGGATGGAGGACAGCCCGGAGTGCATCAATGATACGGTTCTGGTCCTAATCCCTAAGGTAATGAACCCAACCATGTTAACTCAGTTCAGGACGATAAGCTTATGTAATGTCTTATATAATATTGCATCCAAGGTTATTGCAAATAGATTGAAACAAATCTTGCCAGAGATCATCTCAGATGAGCAGTTAGCCTTTGTTCCGGGTAGATTAATCATAGACAATATCATAAGTGCATATGAGTGTCTTCATTTCATGAAGCGCAGCAAAGCCAAGGTGAATAGTTTCTGTGCACTGAAACTTGATATGATGAAGGCCTATGACAGACTTGAGTGGGATTACTTACGAGCCATGATGATTAAACTAGGCTTTGCTCGTTCTTGGGTGAATATTGTGATGAATATGGTGAGGTCTTGTTCTCGGTTCTCTTTAATGGTGAAAGACTTGACCAGTTTGTTCCGAGTAGAGGAATTCGGCAGGGAGATCCGATATGCCCATACCTTTTCTTGATTGCAGTAGAGGGCCTTTCGTGCCTCCTGAAATCCAGTTCATCATCTCAGTTGGAAGGAATCAAGGTGGCTCCAACGGCTCCTGTCATAGACCATCTCCTTTTTGCGAATGATAGCCTGCTGTTTTTTAAGTCAAGTCATGATGGGGTTGTTGATGTATCAAACCTACTGGACACGTATTGTATGGCTTCGGGACAACAACCACGACAAGTCATCCATCTTCTTTAGTCGGGGATGCCCACATATGGTAAGAGATAATGTCAAAAATATTTTACATGTCCATAATGAATATCTAAGCGACAGATATCTGGGCATGCCAACCGACGTTGGACACTCAAAGAATGGTACATTCAGATACCTCAGAGATCGAGTGTGGGAGAAGGTGAAAGGCTGGATGGAGAAATTATTATTGTCTGCTGGAAAGGAAGTTCTTATAAAGTGTGTAGCACAGGCCATCCCAGTTTACTCTATGTCTTGCTTCCGATTACCATGCGGTCTTTGCAAGAGTGTCACCTCGATGATCCGACAGTTCTGGTGGGGCGTTAATAGGGGAAACGGAAGCCTTGTTGGGTAGCCTGGGATGTAATGTCGAAACCTAAACACATGGGGGCCTCGGATTCCGGGACCTGGAGTTATTCAACCTTACTTTATTGGCGAGACAGGCTTGGCGCTTGCTAATGAACCCCACATCTTTGAGTGCAAGAATTATAAAAGCAGTTTATTTCCATGAAACAACGCTTCTTGAAGCAACACTTGGATCACATCCATCCCAGGTGTGGAGGGCTATTATGGACAGACGTGACATCATGATGCAAGGCATTATCCGGAGAATCGGCAACGGAGAAGCTACAAATATATGGGACACTAATTGGATCCCCAGGTTGCACATGAAGAGGCCGGTTACATCTCTAATACCCACCCCCCACCCCCCGACCAGAGTTTCAGAACTGATCATATCAGCAACATCTTCTTGGAACGAGCAATTAGTCTGGACTTTCATTCCGCTAGATGCTGAGGCCATACTTAAAATTCCTTTATGTACGAGACAGACTGAAGATTTCTGGGCATGGAGTGAGGAGAGAAAGGGAATTTTTACTGCCAGGTCGGTGTATAGAATGATCCAGCATACAAAGTTCAGTCGAGAAGCTTGGCTGCTCGGCCAAGGGGAATCATCACATGAGGAAGAAGATAGCCAAGGGTGGATAAAACTCTAGGGCATCGACGTTCCTTCTAAACTGAAAAATTTTGTGTGGAGATTAGACCAACACTCGATACCGACGAAGGCCCTCCTTAATCGTCGTAATATGTCCACGACCAGCTCATGATGTCTTTGTGGGGCTAAAGATACCTGGAGACACACGCTTCTGAACTACTCTATGTCTAGGAGTACATGGGGTTTGTCATCTGAGCAAGTTGTACATCAGCTGAGCTTAAATGTCAATGACAATGCAAAGTCATGGCTATTTTCTATGCATAAATCTCTGCCTCA
>NC_053025.1:45604953-45623506 GCF_003073215.2 Triticum urartu
AAGAGAGAGATATCATTCCTCTCAACAAACTGATGACGAACCATAGCCTCATAATCTAAATAAACAGGAGGCAACTCAATATCATACCCACGTATGGGTATATCAAGAAAATTAGCTAGACGGGTTGCATAAATTCCACCAAAGAAATCTCCATTAAATCTATTATTATGCAACCTACGTGCAACAATGGCTCCCAAATTATAATGTTTATCTCCTAATACAGCACTCCTGAGAACACTGAGGTCAGGGACACACATGTGACATGCTTCATCCTTACCATTTATGCACCTACCTATGAAGAGAGCAAAATAATGTATAGCAGGAAAATGAATGCTCCCTATGGTAGCTTGTGTTATATCTCTAGATTCCCCCACAGTTATACTAGCAAGAAAATCTCTAAACTCAGATTTGCGAGGCTCACTAGTGCTGCCCCATTGTGGAAGTTTGCAAGCAGTATTAAAATCCTCTAAGTCCATAGTATAAGAATTTTCATAAAGATCAAATAGGACAGTTTGAGAATTGCGTGATGATGAAAATTCAAACCTTCTCACAAAGGAATCAGTGAGATAGTGGTACTGGCGGCACTTATCTGCCTCGAAGCTCTCAAGATCAGCATTACGCACATATGCGTTAAATTCTTCCTTGATTCCTGCTCGATCCATAAAGTCCTCTGAAGGCCATTCACAAGCCCGCACTTGAGCTTCCCTCGGTGGTTCATCGTCGGCATCGCGTATTGCGAGCCTGGGTCCTTGCTTCCTTGAAGGACCACCTTGGTACATTTTCCTAAACATATTTCTTCCTCTGAAAAATTTCTGAAATTTTAGTAACTTCAAAATAAAAGTGAACCAAACTCAACAATATTGATAGCAACTACTCCTACAAGTGCCTAGAGGCAATATCATGCATCAAAACTACTTTTGACCATATAAATTTGACATGCAAGCTCAAGAACAGGGTCACCTAAGCAGCAAAAATATGCAATGAATAAAGCACTAGAACAAAAACTAATTGGACCATTGGAGGAGTCACATACCAAAGAACAATCCCCCAAAGCAGTTTTGTGAATGGAGCTTTGAGCAAGGAGATCGAAAATGGCAGCAAGATGAGCTTGGACTCGGGTTTGAGCTGGTTAGTGATTTGTGGGAGGAAGGAGTGTGTGGTAGCTGGAATAAGTGGAGGGGAGCCACCATGGGCCCACGAGGCAGGGGGCGCGCCCTCCACCGCGTGGCCAGGTGCTTGCTCCCCCTGCTGTGTTCTCAGTGCCAGATATTCTCAAATATTTAGAAAAAATCATATTTAATTTTCAGGGCATTTGGAGAACTTTTATTTTGGGTATTTTTTATTGCATGGATAATTCAGAAAACAGACAGAATATACTATTTTTGCTTTATTTTAATAAATAACAGAAAGTAAAAAGAGGGTATAGAGAGTTGTGTTTTCTAAATTCATCCATCTCATGCTCATCAAAAGGAATCCACTAACAAGGTTGATCAGGTCTTGTTAACAAACTCATTCCGAATAACATGGAACCGGAGAATTTTCGAATAACACTAGGTTACCTCAACGGGGATATGCACATCCCCAACAATAAGAATATCATATTTCTTCTTGACAGTAGGAAGAGGAAATTCAAAACCTCCAAAATAATCGATGGAATTTTTCAATAGAATTGATACTATGACTTGAGGTTGTTTCCTCGGAAAGTGTACCGTATGCTCATTACCATTAACATGAAAAGTGACATTGCCTTTGGTGCAATCAATAACAGCCCCTGCAGTATTCAAAAAGGGTCTTCCAAGAATAATAGACATACTATCGTCCTCGGGAATATCAAGAATAACAAAGTCCGTTAAAATAGTAACGTTTGCAACCACAACAGGCACATCCTCACAAATACCGACAGGTATAGCAGTTGATTTATCAGCCATTTGCAAAGATATTTCAGTAGGTGTCAACTTATTCAAATCAAGTCTACGATATAAAGAGAGAAGCATAACACTAACACCGGCTCCAAGATCACATAAAGCAGTTTTAACATAGTTTCTTTTAATGGAGCATGGTATAGTTGGGTACTCCTGGATCTCCAAGTTTCTTTGGTATTCCACCCTTAAAAGTATAATTAGCAAGCATGGTGGAAATTTCAGCTTCCGGTATCTTTCTTTTATTGTAACAATATCTTTCATGTACTTAGCATAAGGATTCATTTTGAGCATATCAAATCGCATACGCAAAAGATAGGTCTAATCATTTCAGCAAAGCGCTCAAAATCCTCATCATCCTTTTTCTTGGATGGTTTAGGAGGAAAAGGCATGGGTTTCTGAACCCATGGTTCTCTTTCCTTACCGTGCTTCCTAGCAACAAAGTCTCTCTTATCATAACGTTGATTCTTTGATTGTGGGTTATCAAGATCAACAACAGGTTCAATCTCTACATCATTATCATTGCTAGGTTGAGCATCAACATGAACATCATCATTAACATTATCACTAGGTTCATGTTCATTACCAGATTGTGTTTCAGCATCAGAAATAGAAATATCATTGGGATTCTCAGGTGTGTCAATAACAGGTTCACTAGAAGCATGCAAAGTCCTATCATTTTTCTTTTTCTTCCTTTTAGAAGGACTAGGTGCATCAATATTATTTCTCTGAGAATCTTGCTCAATTCTCTTAGGATGGCCCTCAGGATACAAAGGTTCCTGAGTCATTTTACCACCTCTAGTCATAACTCTAACATTATCATTTTTCTTACTATTCAATTCATTGAGCAAATCATTCTGAGCTTTAAGTACTTGTTCTACTTGAGTGGTAACCATAGAAGCATGTTTACTAATAAGTTTTAGTTCACCTTTAACATTAGCCATATAATCACTCAAGTGTTCAATCATATAAGCATTATGTTTCAATTGTCTACCAACATAAGCATTAAAATCTTCTTGCTTAACCATAAAGTTATCAAACTCATCTAAGCATTGGCTAGCAAACTTAGTAGGAGGGATTTCAGCTTTATCATATCTATAGAGAGAATTTACCTTTACTACCTGTGTCGGGTTATCAAGACCATGTATTTCTTCAACAGGCGGTAAATTAAGACCATGTATTTCTTCAATAGGAGGTAAATTCTTAACATCTTCAGCTTTAATACCTTTTTCTTTCATAGATTTCTTTGCCTCTTGCATATCTTCAGGACTGAGAAATAGAATACCCCTTTTCTTCGGAGTTGGCTTAGGAGTTGGTTCAGGAATTGGATCAGGAAGTGTCCAATTATTTTCATTAGTCAACATATTATTCAATAGAATTTCAGCTTCATCTGGTGTTCTTTCCCTGAAAACACAACCAGCACAACTATCCAGGTGGTCTCTGGAAGCATCGGTTAGTCCATTATAAAAGATATCAAGTATTTCATTTTTCTTAAGAGGATGATCAGGCAAAGCATTAAGTAATTGGAGAAGCCTCCCCCAAGCTTGTGGGAGACTCTCTTCTTCAATTTGCACAAAATTATATATTTCCCTTAAAGCAGCTTGTTTCTTATGAGCAGGGAAATATTTAGCAGAGAAGTAATAAATCATATCCTGGGGACTACGCACACAACCAGGATCAAGAGAATTAAACCATATCTTAGCATCACCCTTTAATGAGAACGGAAATATTTAAGGATATAATAGTAGCGAGTTTTCTCATCATTAGTGAACAGGGTGGCTATATCATTTAATTTAGTAAGATGTGCCACAACAGTTTCAGATTCATAGCCATAGAAAGGATCAGATTCAACCAAAGTAATTATATCAGGATCGATAGAGAATTCATAATCCTTATCAGTAACAAAGATAGGTGAAGTAGCATAAGCAGGATCATATTTCATTCTAGCATTCAGAGTTTTTTGTTTCAGCTTAGCTAATAATTTCTTAAGATCACTCCTATCATTGCAAGCAAGAAAATCTCTAGCAGTTTCTTCATCCATAACATAGCCCTCAGGCACAACAGGTAATTCATATCTAGGGGGAGATCTTCATCATCACTTTCATCAATATTATCAGTTTCAATAATTTCATTCTCTCTAGCCCTAGCAAGTTGTTCATCAAGAAATTCACCAAGTGGCACAGTAGTATCAAGCATAGAAGTAGTTTCATCATAAGTATCATGCATAGCAGAAGTGGCATCATCAATAACATGCGACATATCAGAATTAATAGCAGAAGCAGGTTTAGGTGTCGCAAGCTTACTCAAAACAGAAGGTGAATCAAGTGCAGAGCTAGATGGCAGTTCCTTACCTCCCCTCGTAGTTGAGGGATAAATCTTGGTTCTTGGATCTTTCAAGTTCTTCATAATGATAAGTAGATATAAATCCCAAGTGACTCAAAGAATAGAGCTATGCTCCCCGGCAACGGCCAGAAAATAGTCTTGATAACCCACAAGTATAGGGGATCGCAACAGTTTTCGAGGGTAGAGTATTCAACCCAAATTTATTGATTCGACACAAGGGGAGCCAAAGAATATTCTCAAGTATTAGCAGCTGAGTTGTCAATTCAACCACACCTGGAAACTTAATATCTGCAGCAAAGGTATTTAGTAGCAAAGTAATATGATAGTAGTGGTAACGGTGGTAAAGGTAACAGTAGCAAAAGTAATATTTTTGGTGTTTTGTAGTGATGATAACAATAGCAACGGAAAAGTAAATAAGCAAAGAACAATATATGGAAAGCTCGTAGGCAATGGATCGGTGATAGAGAATTATGCCGGATGCGGTTCATCATGTAACAGTCATAACCTAGGGTGACACAGAACTAGCTCCAGTTCATCAATGTAATGTAGGCATGTATTCCGAATATAGTCATACGTGCTTATGGAAAAGAACTTGCATGACATCTTTTGTCCTACCCTCCCGTGGCAGCGGGGTCCTATTGGAAACTAAGGATATTAAGGCCTCCTTTTAATAGAGTACCGGACCAAAGCATTAACACATAGTGAATACATGAACTCCTCAAACTACGGTCATCACCGGAGTGGTCCCGATTATTGTCACTTCGGGGTTGCCGGATCATAACACATAGTAGGTGACTATAGACTTGCAAGATAGGATCAAGAACTCTCATATATTGATGAAAACATAATAGGTTCAGATCTGAAATCATGGCACTCGGGCCCTAGTGACAAGCATTAAGCATAGCAAAGTCATAACAACATCAATCTCAGAACATAGTGGATACTAGGGATCAAACCCTAACAAAACTAACTCGATTACATGATAAATCTCATCCAACCCATCACCGTCCAGCAAGCCTACGATGGAATTACTCACGCACGGTGGTGAGCATCATGAAATTGGTGATGGAGGAAGGTTGATGATGACGATGGCGACGGATTCCCCTCTCCGGAGCCTCGAACGGACTCCAGATGCACCTCCGAGAGAGTAGGGCTGGCACCTCCGTATCGTAAAACGCGATGAATCTTCTCTCCCTGGTTTTTTCTCTCCCCCCGAAGTGAATATATGGAGTCAGGGTTGAAGTCGATGGAGCGGGGCCACGAGGCAGGGGGCGTGCCAGGGGGGTAGGGCGCCCCCACCTCTATGGACAGGTGAGGCCCCTAACGTGGTTCCTTTCCATTCTTTTTTATATATTCCATAATTCTCCGTTGATTTTCAGGTCATTCCGAGAACTTTTATTCTGCAACAAAAATAAACACCATGCAATTCTGTTGAAAAACAACGTCAGCCCGGGTTAGTTCCATTAAAAACATGCAAGTTAGAGTCCAAAACAAGGGCAAAAACGTTGGAAAAGTAGATACGATGGAGACGTATTAGTGGCAGCAAAAAACACCAATGGTTTCACCTTGTGGTCATCACGGTCGCAGTAAAAACACTGCTAGTTCCAGCACATGGTCACCACGGTAGCAGCAAAATATGCTGCTGGTTCCCACACATGATCACCATATCGAGTACCGGCAGTTGTTGGTTGCATCATCATTTGTCGCTGTCCCCAGCAGCAGGCAGGTGGCAGTCGTAGCACCCCCATCCGCCCGTCAATGGTGGCGTAGGTCCGGCTGCCCACGGTGGCAGCTTTGCCGGTCCGCGGTTGCAACTCTCGCCAACCACGATTGGAGCCTCGCAGCCGCCATCGCAAGCTAGCCCATCTATCAGTAGGGTGGCGTCGATGGCTATGGGACAGAGAGAGGGGAGAGGCGCGACCGCGTGGATGTCAACTTGGACAGTGAGGGCGTCGTGTGGCAACTGTTTGCAAGGAGGAGGAAGACTAGGTAGAAGAGAGAAGCAGCGGAGGAGATAAGGATGCAGCAAGCGAAGCATAGTGATGATGACATGTACCTAGGGTAGGATTATAGGCCTGACCTAGACACTCTACCCAAGGACACTGCCCTAGAGTCAAGGACATACGAAGTTCTACAGAAAATACCGACTGAAAGTGTCCTGAAGTATAATCCACTCGACAAAAGATTCCACTCGTTTATCCCAATTCCACTCGACCTAATCATTACACTCGACCATATAAAAGAATCACCCAGAGCGCAGGAGGCCTACAGTCACCCCAGGATGGCAATGGCCTCATAAAGATCATTAAATAGCAGGCGTTACCAGTAACGCCCTTGTCTTAACTCACATTGAACCCTGTGTAACCAAGGGCTGGAGGGTCCTGGCGCACTCTATATAAGCCACCCCTCCTCTGGCACAAGGGTTCGCACCCCCTGTAACTTCAACACACATCTAGTCGACCAGCCTCAGCGGCACCGAGACATAGGGCTTTTACCTCCTCTGAGAGGGGCCTGAACTCGTAAACCTGTGTGTACAATCTCGCCGTAGCTAGGATCCTGCCTCCTCCTACGTACCCCCTACTCTTACTGTCAGGCACGTTCCCACGACAGTTGGAGCCCACCGTGGGGCAGGAGTCTTAGCGACTTCCGGTGAGATTACAGTTTTCTCGATCTCCATCAACATGGTTTCTGGCGGTGGTTTGTCCCTAGGCCACGAGGTCTGCCTTGGAGCGCTTGTTTTGGTCGCCAATGACCCCGCCTGGCTTCAAGAAGCCCCCCTAGACGTCGAGGACCTTCTTGTCCGCGGGGCCACACACTTTCGTGCGAGTGCTTGCGGCGTTCTTCTATGGCAGCCGTTGACCCCGTATCGCATGCGGTGGCTTGCTACGTCTTGAGCTTGCGTTGGTTTTCCCCGAAGAGGAAGGGATGATGCAGCAGAGTAGCGTAAGTATTTCCCTCAGTTTTTGAGAACCAAGGTATCAATCCAGTAGGAGCCCACGCTCAAGTCCCTCGTACCTGCACAAAGCGATAGCTACTCGCAACCAACGCGATTAGGGGTTGTCAAGCCCTTCACGGTCACTTACGAGAGTGAGATCTGATAGATAGAATATTTTTGGTATTTTTGATATAAAGATGCAAAGTAAAAAGTAAAGCAAAGTAAATAGCAAAACAATATAAAAGTGATGGAGATTGATATGATGAGAATAGACCCGGGGGCCATAGGTTTCACTAGTGGCTTCTCTCAAGAGCATAAGTATTCTACGGTGGGTGAACAAATTACTGTTGAGCAATTGATAGAATGTGAGCATAATTATGAGAATATCTAGGCATGATCATGTATATAGGCATCACGTCCGTGACAAGTAGATCGAAACGATTCTGCATCTACTACTATTACTCCACTCATCGACCGCTATCCAGCATGCATCTAGAGTATTAAGTTAAAAAATAGAGTAACGCCTTAAGCAAGATGACATGATGTAGAGAGATAAATTCATGCAATATGAAATAAACCCCATCTTGTTATCCTCGATGGCAACGATACAATACGTGCCTTGCTGCCCCTTCTGTCACTGGGAAAGGACACCGCAAGATCGAACCCAAAGCTAAGCACTTCTCCCATGGCAAGAACTACCAATCTAGTTGGCCAAACCAAACGGATAATTCGAAGAGACTTGCAAAGATAACCAATCATCATAAAAGAATTCAGAGAAGATTCAAATATTATTCATAGATAGACTTGATCATAAACCCACAATTCATCGGTCTCAACAAACACACCACAAAAACAAGATTACATCGAATAGATCTCCACGAGAGAGGGGAGAACTTTGTATTGAGATTCAAAGAGAGAGAAGAAGCCATCTAGCTACTAACTATGGACCCGAAGGTCTGAGGTAAACTACTCACACTTCATCGGAGGGGCTAGGATGATGTAGAAGCCCTCCGTGATGACGGCCCTCTCTGGCGGAGCTCCGGAACAGGCCCCAAGATGGGATCTCGTGGATACAGAAAGTTGCGGCGGTGGAATTAGGGTTTTGGCTCCTGTTCTGATCGTTTGGGGGTACGTGTGTATATATAGGAGGAAGGAGTACGTCGGTGGAGCACCGAGGGGCCCACGAGGCAGGGCGCCCTAGGGGGGCGCCCCACCCTCGTGACCACCTCTTTGATCCCTTGCAGTAGGGTCCAAGTCTCCTAGATCACGTTCGGTGAGAAACTTCGTGTGACTTTTTATTATGTTTATTCCGTTTGGATTCGACTTCCCTGTGAGTCCTGGATTAATCCGGGGAACCGAAAACATTCGCTGAACAGAAACGATGTAACCAACTACTTTTCCCTGTTATTCACCCTAAGATAAATCATTTTATTTGAATCGTCAGTGTGTAGGTGCGACTCGGGTTCGGCGTTGAGGTACATTGCTTGATCGCTGGATTCTACGAGAACAACTCTCTGGTCGACAATAAACCTGAAAATAGCAAGGAATATCTGGATACCATAGGTGCACTCCCAATAGCAACAGCAAGATGATTGGCGTCGATGCACCAGACGAGTCGAAGGCACTTTCAATCAATCTCGTTTTGATAACATCACTCTTTGTATGCGTATCGGGTACGATTATTGCCGAGATTTGATCGCCACGAGGATATACTAATATAAAAGTGGAAAAAAAGGACCAATTATAGTCAAAGACAGTAGATAATATACGATACCGCATGGTTGCAGCAATCAATCATTATCGATTATTACCGACCTACGTTTGGAGACGTAATTCGAGGCACCCAAGCTTAATTCTGCTCGTGGCAAGTCTCTTTCTCGTTCGTAACAATCATACCCGTGATTCACTCCTTGCCTCATCCACTTGTGCACATTATGATGATGTCGAGATAGGTAAATGATAAAAAGGAGGGATTGGCTCTTGAGGATAAGCCGGAATGGTTGGCTTATTACTCACGAGTGTAGGAAACATATCCCAGTCTTGAATTTTTCAATTGTCCAACATCTTCCCACAAGCATTCAACATTTGTGGTTTAATTGGAAAAGATACTTAGTAAGTTACAGCTTATATAACGACCTCTCAACAGTTGAGATTGTGAATTTAGACGAACTCTAAATAAGATTCTAGGTAATCCATGAGGAGTTGCAAAAACATATTAATATGGAATACTCATTCAGCATACACGAACAGAATGACAATTTAAGACATGTAAGTTATACAACGCCTTTAGAATCACTAACACGGTACCAAACGATTTTGAGGTGGCATAAAGTGAGGCCTAAACTTAGGTGGGTTCTGTGTCCAATCCAATCACTCTACTATAGTTGATGTGGATGCTACTGCTCGTTAAGCCAACGACCAATCGTTTCCATGTCACCGAGGTCAGCACAGTCGTACCATGGCTATGGATCAACGAGCTAGTCCAAGCTAAGAGGCTAACTAGGAAGTACATTTTGAGAGAGTCATATGCTCACATATCAAGCATCACACACGACCCGATGACAATGTATCTGAAGTTTCCTATCACACATAGAAAATTCTGATGGTAGATCAGGATTAATAAACCGATTTAAGCATTGATACTTCAAGTATCACTAGAATATAATATAACGCTAATATTCTAAATTTGAGGCGTTCTGAAGAGGCCATGCCATAGGATATATCCGCCAAACAGCTCTTCCAGTAACTGGTGTGGCACTAGAGGTAATATCTAAGTTGCAATATGAGAGTATATGCGTGTAGTGAGTAAAAGACATACAACAACGGGGATCAAAGATCGAGCATGTCTAGACATTCAAAAACCATAAAAGAGGTGTCATCACTTAGAAACTTGGCTCAATGATACTAGTTCACATCTAAGGACGTAGTGCTGAAAACACTCACAAGAGTTCTGGGTTTGATCATGTATGTTGTGAAGAAGAGGTTGTAGAGATTCATCGGGCAAGTTTTGCAGTAGAGTGAAGTACAGAGATCCCGATAGTTTGTTCCACCATAAAAACTTTGATACATCAGTAGAGTGGATGCATCTAACGAGGCTTTATAAATAGTCGTTGACAACTATGGCTCTCATACAACAAAATTGAGATATGCGTGGGCCATGTGCAATTACATATCCCGGTAAGTCTACAGAGTATCCGGACTGTATTATAAGCTTGCTATTTTATGGAATACTCACAACTCTTCTACGTCGAATCGAAGATCTATCCATATCCATAAGGTAATTGATGGGAAAAGAGGCATAGTCCGTCCTATTCACTTTAGGAGAGATAATATTCGAAACCACATATCGGGCTCGAAGTCCAGTCTAGTCACTTTTATCACACCTCTGCCATACATGTAAGCAGGCTTCAACACATGATGCGGGTACTTCAAGCATGATAACTGTAATGAGCCTATGACAAGAGCATAAGGGGACGCTTCGTCCACTCTTTCTTCTGCCTGATATAGTGCACATAGGGGATCAAGCTTTTGAGTTCTTACACAACACTTCACATGAAGACACTTAACAACGCAGAGGTAAGGCACCTTTGGAAGCTCATCTTCGAATGTATATATATGTAAGACTTTTGACTCTTCTAAGCAGAACATGTACCAAAGTGTGCGTTCTTTTCATTAAGTATCAGGTGGCGATCACTGATTATATTCTATAACGATCTTTGTATAGACCGCACAAAGCTAAGTGTGACTAGATAGGATAGTAGCATGTCATTTGATCAGGCTCTCTTTCACTTTTGCATTACTATCTATTCTCACTTTTGGCAGAGCATATATCATTGTTATGTCTCTTTCTGCGACGCATATATTCTACTTTATTCGGAATCAAACCTCAATTATTGTAGGGATAATATACTTATCAGAATAATTGGTAGTGTCGTATCGATCTGAATGATGAGCACTCACTTGCTAGTGTAACTACACAGTTTCTAGAACATTGTATAAACCTAAAAGCTTTGATACACATCCATACAAAACATATATTCCGATTCCGAGATGCTTGCTCTAGTCCATAGAAGGATTGCTGGAGCCAGCATACCTTTTAGCATCCTTAGGATCGTACAAAACCTTTTATTGTATCACATACAACTTTTCTTACGAAAACTGGTAAGAAAACTTGTTTTGACATCCATCTGTAAGATTTCATAATCGAAAAATACAGCTAATGCTATGCAGATTCCGCGGAGACTTAAGCATCGCTACGGGTGAGAAATTCTCATCGTAGTCAACTCCTTGAACTTGTGAAAAGACTCTTTCCCACAAGTCGAGCTTCATAGACGGTAACATTACCGCCCACGTCCGTCTTCTTCTTAAAGATCCATTTATCTCAATGGCTTGCCGATCATCGGTCAAGTCCACCAAAGTCCATATTTTGTTCTGATACATTGATCCTATCTCAGATTTCATGGCTTCTAACCATTTGTCGGAATACGGGCCCACCATCGCTTCTCCATAGCTCGTAGGTTCATTGTTGTTTAACAACATGATATCTAAGACAGGATTACCGTACCACTCAGGAGTAGTACGTATCCTTGTCGACCTATGAGGTTCGATAGCAACTTGATCCGAAGCTTCATGATCACTATCATTAACTTCCTATTCAACAGACATAGGCGCCACAGAAAACATCTTTCTGTGTTGCATCACTCTCTGGTTGAAGTAAAGGTTCGACAACCTCATCAAGTTCTATCTTCCTCCCACTCAATTCTTTCGAGAGAAACTCCTTCTCGAGAAAGGACGTTCTAGGCAACAATTAAGTTGGCGCTTTTTGCCAGGACAAATGCGACTGAGAGTCAATGCTTAACATACTGCTCACCATGATCATTTGCTGAGAGGATCCTATGCATATGAACAAAATGAATGGTTTTTATTGTCCATGCTTGGGAGGATTACGACTGACTTCTCGATGCGGGGACTGAAAGTGAAAGCACAGCGCAGGCCTCGGACAAACTTATAAGAAAGTGACCTCTTGGTTTCTTGCTGCGAACAATGTGTACAAACGACGTCATATTCAGGACGGACTTAAGAAATATGAGTTGCTCTATATAATTATAAAGGGGAATTCAAGGTGTATCACTAACGATAAGCTAAATAAACGGTAGATTTCGTAAAGAGACATGATAGATCGACAGTATTCGTGCCGATGTGGCGAGGAGGTATTACGACATCGGCACGGGGACAACCATTACTGGTATGATACCAGCTGAAAGTTTGTGTGTCTGTGCAGTGGTAGGCTTTCAAAATGTAAAAAGAGATGGCATATGCAAACGAAGGTTCTGAAGAGATAGGGCTCGCAGAGGCTCATAACTCAGACGTAATATCCAACTTCATGATGTAGGACTCGTTAGGAACATGATTATATTTGTTATGTGTACATGTTTCTTAACTCACTCTAAAATACGTTAGAACATATTCACGATTTTCAAGACTTATGTACACTTAGAGTAGTAGCTAATTAGAGAGCTTTATACTCAAAGCACAAGCATAATCTATTATAGTGACCGAATGTGAGAAAATAGCGATATCATTCCGCACGCTTCAATTCTCATTGGATCACACGCATGCAGCATGTATGATTTCCAACAAGTCACTTGCCCGTTTCATTGTACCTGAAAACGGGGTCTTAGTCATCCTGCCCATGAGGCATGGCTCGCATGTGTCAAGCGATTCAAAATCAAGTGACTCCAAACATCCATCGACATGGAGTTTCTTCATGCATCTTACGCCAATATGACCTAAGCGGCAGTGCCACAGAAAGTGGTACTATCATTATTAACTCTACATCTTTTGGCGTGAACATGTGTATTACCACGACCGAGATTCAATGAACCATTCACATAGGGTGCATGACCATGAAAGGTATTATTCATGTAAACAGAATAACCATTATTCTCTAACTTAAATGAATAACCGTATTGCAATGAACATGATCTAATCATATTCATGCTCAACGTAGACACCTGATAACATTTATCTAGGTTCAATACTAATCCCGAAGGCAGATGGAGCGTGCGATGGTGATCTCATCAACTTTGGAAACACTTCCAACACACATCGTCACCTCGCCCTCAGCCAGTCTCCGTTTAGTCCGTAGCTTTTGCTTCAAGTCACCAATAATAGCAACTGAACCGGTATCCAATACCCAGGTGCTACCAGGAGTACTAGTGAGGTACACATTAATAACACGTATATACTTTGTTGAAGTTGCCAGCCTTCTTATCTACCATGCATTTGGGGTAATTCCGCTACCAGTGATCGTTCCCCTTACAATAGAAGCACTCAGTCTCGGGTTTGGGTTCAACCTTGGGTTCCTTCACTGGAGCGGCAACTGGTTTGCCATCCATGAAGTTTCCCTTCTAGCCCTTGCCCTTCTTGAAACCAGTGGTCTTGTTAACCATCAACACTTGATGCTCCTTCTTGATTTCTACCTTTTGCGGTCTTAAGCACCGCGAACAGCTCCGGGATCAACTCCATCCCTTGCATGTCATAGTTCATCACGAGATCTAGTAGCTTAGTGATAGTGGCTAGAGAACTCTATCAATCACTATCTTATCTGGAAGTTTAACTCCCACTTGATTTAAGTGATTGTAGCACCCAGACATTCTGAGCACATGCTCACTAGCTGAGCTATTCTCCTCCATCTTGTTGGCAAAAGAACTTGTCAGAGGTCTCACACCTCTCAACACGGGCATGAGCCTGAAATCCCAATTTCAGCTCTTGGAACATCTCATATGTTCTATGGCGTTCAAAACGTCATTGGAATCTATCTAAGCCGTAAAGGTATGGTGCACTATACACAATTATCAATGATTCTGCTTATACGATTTCAGCAACACACTCAAAAGAAAGTTTCAGTCACAAATCTTGATACCAGAAACGGTCTGTCACATGATGTTATCATCATAGACGATCCACAGATGACAGAATTTGTTAACAGGGGGTTTGCTAACATACGAAGAGAGCGGCTCGCAATATAAAATAAGATATAACAGTTATAGGAACCTCTGTGAGGCATGAGAGGGAGATACTCACCTGTACGATCGGACTTCGTTCGCATGTTAAACATTCGCTATCATTATATCTTCCATATAATATTTCTCAGGAAACGTATTCGAAAACAAAGCTAGCAGCACCCTTGAGACTATATCTACGAACATCATTATTGCAAAGACAATTAGACCTCAGGGTCATAGAAATAGCAGACTTACTAATATATATGCAGCAATATATTATTTAAATTTATGATCTCCCTACGCTCAGCATTAGACTTATCAGTTCGTAGTCTATTATAGTGACTGAAGTGGATACAACTTGAGAAGTTTCGAGATCTCTAACCTAAGGCCGTGTCTGATCATTCATGATGATAGATTCGGATTAGTCTAAATTGATCTATTCGTGGAACTATCATCATGTTTGATCGTATTTTCTCGCTTAATGGGTCTATCTCATATGCTAGTGGTTGTACAGCATTGGGATCTTCGGTCTGTGGTTGGCTATAATGTCTGACTGTCTCAAGAACACTACGAGTCAATAAGTATAACACCTAAATAAGTGTTTAATCTACTGTATGTGAGAAACTCTGCGCTTACACACAGAATGTATCGTATATCTCACATATCGTTATTGCAAATCTTCATCGTTCTGGTCGCACATCAGCTTGGTGCTAATATCGATTAACAGAGAGAAAGGAATGCATAATTATCGCGATGCTAATGTAATATATACTCAGTTTATATTGGCGGGAACATATTTTTCTTGAGGGATGGCAAGGGTAGTCGATCTTATTTTAGAAACAGAGGGTGGATTGCCTTTCCGCCGTCTTCCCATCCCAGATTTGTTCTTTGAACAACATTTGATGTGATCTAATGAGTTGATATAAACATCCTATAGTGGTTGAACCAATTTGGGTCGAATAATGATCATAAGTCCAATATAGTCTTATTGGTTGTCTCCTTTTTGCATTCTTCCATCCCTTCGGGGCTCTTATGATCCTCAGTTCGTGCTCCACTGATCAACCATCAAAATAGAGCATCGAACCATGATCCTCCAATTCTCTTGATCTACACAGCAATCTCTGAAAAGTGCTATCCTTACTATGAGTGTCTCGATCATCTATTAATCTCATATGATACGATTAGTAATACTACGATTTCAGTCGACTTAAGTAGTAAGAGATAGAGTTTGACAGATAGAAAGCAGGTCACTCAAAAGACATAAACTTCACACTGGCTCTAATGTGCCTTCGTAGCATTGACGGTTGTCAATATCATTTCTTATTTACGATACATGCAAGGTGGTGGAACTATATAATTAGCAGAACCTCTTCGTCATACCATTCTGTAGGATTCCATCTTACTTTCTGATTTTGGCTCGCCGTTCAACGGGCAAGTCAGTCAAAGTCCATACTTCGTTTTCATACATGGATCCTATCTCGGATTTCATGGCTTCTAGCCATTTGTCGGAATCCGGGCCCGCCATCGCTTCTTCATAGTTCGAAGGTTCACCGTTGTCTAACAACATGATTTCCAAGACAGGGTTGCCGTACCACTCTGGTGCGGAACGTGTCCTTGTGGACCTTCGAATTTCAGTAGGAGCTTGATCAGAAGTATCTTGATCATTATCATTAACTTCCTCTCTAGTCGGTGCAGGCACCTCAGGAACATTTTCTTGAGTTGCGCCATTTTCCGGTTCAAGAGGTAATACTTCATCAAGTCTCTACTTTCCTCCCACTTACTTCTTTCGAGAGAAACTCTTTCTCTAGAAAGGACCCATTCTTGGCAACAAAGATCTTGCCTTCGGATCTGAGGTAGAAGGTAGTACCCAACAGTTTCTTTGGGTATATGAAGACGCATTTTTCCGACTTGGGTTCGAGTTTCTTGAAGTTTCTTGACATAAGCTCGCACAAACTTTTAGACAACGACAATATGTTGTCTTTAGTCCCTCGGAGCTTTGGTGTTCGCGGAGCGCTGTCATAACGGATTGAAGTTAATGTGACTTACTGAGCTATTTTTTACACACGCAAGTCTCACAACAAGCACTTTTGATACGACAGCTTGGTTTCTCCCAGTCTATAACACCATACGGTTACGTGATGCTTCGTCTCAACGGATTTGCGACCGACGAGAGACACCAACTTAATTTAAATTCAAAATGCAAAAGAGAGAGAGCAGCACACCAAGTAACATAAGAGGAATAAGCACTAAAAAGAATATTACTTGATTTACTACGAGGTCAAGAGACATCATAGATGACCATATCAAATAGCCGATGCGCGATTGGAAGCAAGATATAGCATGGAGAGAAAAACATCCAATATTAAGGGTTGCCCTCGAGCCAACTCGAATCCAGGGCGCGCGAATGCTATTGTGTCTTAATATTGCCACCATCTTTCTATAAGGCTAGGGCTATGCCAAAAACATACGAGTACTCAAGGTAATTCTCATACCTAGAACTGGGTGTTAGAAGACATGCTTCCTCCTTTGGGTACGCGGTCAATGTTGATATTATCTGAGACCTCACTCTCATATAGCTCTGAATATAACATTGAATCGTTAATAAATATGTGTTATTTCTTAAAGATCTTCGTGGTTATCATATTAGGTACCAGGTAGCCCCACTATTCCATTAAATTACGGGACAAGTCATCGATATGGGTTGAAAAATATCTAAACTGAGATTCAGCCCACCTTCCTTCATATCAATAAGCGCGAAGCTCTACACACCAACGTCATACTCGTGTCCCTAAACACAATCAGTAGTAGATAGGTCTTAGACCTACTATCGGGAAATTAAGTTGGTATTAGTGTGTCGACGAGAAGGAAGTTTGTTGCATATTAGAATAACTCAAGGAGTGAAGGAGTACTTGTTAACATCATGAGTGGGGCACTAGAGTATTAGCTCAACGTATGTTCCAATTGAATTTCATAATCAGAGACTCATTATGTAACGATAAACAACTATCATTAATTCTTCTGCACCTATGGAGCGATTCTATCTATGTCTTTTAGATAAGACCTTAGGATGAACCCAAGACTGGCCACGTGACGAATCGACAAATTTAGTATGCGAGTGGAGATCATAATCATTATCAAACCTTAAAATACAATCTTGTGGAATATATCTCTCTAGTAACATCACCTACTACTAGAGATCTACTTTGTGTAGCATTACGGCTCGGGAAAGGATAAGAGATGACATCACTTAAGAAGCTAAACACCAAATCACCATACTACACAAGCATTAAAAGCCACTGATGAATCTCCATAATTAAACATTTTTACATCTATTTTCATAAATAATAGGGGGTCGCACCTTGGACATCATAGGAGTACTGCTACTCGCGCGCACACGTTTGATTTTCTAAACTCAAGTTTTTCTTCATAAGATTGCATCAAGGCATGAACAATATGTTCGGTGAAGGCTTTATTTCGACTATAAGCATGTGGAGAATTTAGCACGGATTGCAACAAGGAAATACAATCAATAAAGAGCAATTTTCATAATTAAATTCCTTGAAATCCAATATAGTGGGTTTAGCAACATCTAGATTTTTATTTCTTTCAATCCCACTTTCATCAATTTCATCATTAAGATCTAAACACTCCGAATTTTTAGAACGCCTTCTAGGTAAAGGAAGATCATATTCAGTTTCATCAAGATTCATATTGCAAAATAAAGATTTAATTGGAGACACATCAATAACTTTTAGATCTTCATCTTGATTTTCATAGGAATTGGAAGAACACGCTTTAATAAAGGCATCTTTGGAAGCACGCATCCTAGCGGTTCTTTCCTTACACTCATCAATTGAAATTCTCATGGCTTTTAGAGACTCATTAATATCATGCTTAGGTGGAATAGATCTAAGTTTCAAAGCATCAACATCAAGAGCAATTCTATCAACGTTCCTAGCCAAATCATCAATCTTAAGCAATTTTTCTTCAATCATAGCATTAAAATTCTTTTGCGAAGAAATAAATTCTTTAATATTAGATTCAAAATCAGAGGGCATCTTATTATAATTTCCATAAGAGTTGTTGTAGGAATTCCCATAATTATTAGAAGGATTACTAGGATATGGCCTAGGATTAAAATTCCCTCTATAAGCGTTGTTACCAAAATTATTCCTACCAACAAAATTCACATCCATAGATTCATTGTTATTCTCAATCAAAGTAGACAAAGGCATATCATTAGGATCAGAAGAAACACTCTTAGTAGCAAATAATTTCATAAGTTCATCCATCTTTTCACTCAACACATTAATTTCTTCTATCGCATGCACTTTTTTATTAGATTCTTT
>NC_053025.1:45624506-45639117 GCF_003073215.2 Triticum urartu
GAAGGGGGAGGGGGGAGCCAAGCTTAGGGACGCGCTTTTCCGAAATGTAGGGTAAGTTACCAGCGTACCCCCACCGGTTTGACACCGAGACGTGGAGCTTCATTTCCGGCTGAGGGGTAGAAGGGGGATTTCGCGTGTCTGGGCTGCGGAAGCGATTTCGGATGAGGAGGGAGTTCTCGCGCGCGTCCAAATTTCGGGATAACAAGGCGCGGCGCGGGTTGAAGAAGCGGTAGTTTCAAAGCAGGTGAGACAAAAGATACTCGAGCTTGAAAATTTCGGGATAACAAGGTGCGGATTCCTTGTTCGGCAGAACAAACTTAACGTGTAAAAAAACAATTCATACAAGACACAAGAGAGTCATGTACCCTTTTACTATATTGCTATAGATGCCATTGAAAAAACTACAAGAAAAATGTTAAAAAAATCGGGAGAACAAGATTACCCTGCACAGTACCAAATCGATTCGCACTTCCGTCAACAACAAAAAAAATCAATTCCCACCAAAGAAAGAGTAATGTCCCTTTTTATATGATTACAGATGCCATGATATCGAATTTCAATTTTTGAATCCATGTTATGTTGAATTCGAATATATCGTTAGGTGACCTTGCAGTTTATAATTGATGTAGTCGTACATTTTGATCTTCCATCATATATGAACATTTTACTCCACCATGTGAACATATATATTGTCGTCTACCATATGGACTAAATTTGAATCAATTTTCCTTATTTGAATACAATTGTTGTCAAGTTATACAATAATTTAAATATTATCTTGATAACAAAAAACATACATATAGCAGTAATCATATTTCACTATGAACTACACGTACCATACGCTCTCCAATTCAAATATTTGTATCCATTTTATGTTGAATTCAAATCATAGTACATTATTGGTCTAGGTAGCGAGATGTTTGGGATAATCTAAACCCTGTTTTCATACGTATAATTTTTGGCTGAATTGGGACAAGTTTTGGTATAAGCCTCTTGCAAAACTGGAGATTCTCTCAACAAGCCACGTGGTTCCGAGAGGGAACGTGTCACCTTTGTGTGCGAAACGATATACGCTGCCTCCCCCTGATTTTATTTACAGAGGCAACATAGAACTATATGAGTGCCCTGTTAAATTTTGGAATTATTTTGGGTTCATTTGGCCTTTTTATACATTAATTGAGTTTCTGGACTTTTAATGTGCATAATCTAAATATGAATTGCATGCACATGCTCCGGTGCACCAAAGTGGGTTGAAAAATCACATGTGTGTCCTTGGTTGAATTTCTAGGTCCCATGGAAGAAATGAGAATGAAATTCAAACATCTGGGCGTCATGACTCGGCCGAGAACATCAAGAAACTTTGATTTTAAATTCATGTAAATCCAAAACTTGCCTGGAAATCATGAAACTTGGCATGGTGTCATGTCATGGCACTAACATGTTGTGGTAAAAAAATTGGGCCGATTTGGAAGCTCGTGGTTCTAAGAGGGAATGTGCCACCTTTGAGCGTGAAACGATATACGCTGCCCCCCTTGAGTTTCTTAACAAAGGCAACATAGAACTACATTAGTGCCCTGTTAAATTTTGGAATTATTCCGGGTTCGTTTGTAGTTTTTTATACATTAATTGATTTTCTGGTCATTTAATGTGCATAAGTCAAATTTGAACTACAACCACATGCTCTAGTGCACCAAAGTTGGTTGAAAAATCACATTTGTGTCCCCGGGTGAATTTCTAGGTCTCATGCAAGAAATGAGAATAAAATTAAAACATATGGGCATCGTGGCTCGGCCGAGAACATTGAGAAACTTGGTTTTAAAATTCTTGTAAATCCAAAACACGTCTGAAAATCATGAAACTTGGCATGGATGTCATGTCATGGTACTACCATGTTGTGATAAAAAAATTGGCCGAATAGGAACAGATTTTGGTAAAAGCTTTTGCAAACCGAAGCTTCTCTCAAGAAGGCTCGTGGTTCTGAGAGGGGATGTGCAACCTTTGAGTGCGAAACGATATACGTTGTCCCCCTTGAGTTTATTTACAAAGGCAACATATAACTACATGAGTGCCCTGCTATATTTTGGAATTATTCCGGCTTCGTTTGGCCTTATTTACACATTAATTGAGTTTTTGGTCATTTAATGTGCATAATTCAAATTTGAACTACAAGCACATGCTCCCGTGCACCAAAGTTGGTTGAAAAATCACATTTGTGTCCTCGGGTGAATTTCTACTCCCTCCTTCCATCTATATAGGTCCTAGTGCGTTTTTCGAGGCTAACTTTGACCAAACGTTAGAGCAATAATATATGGCATGCAACTTACACAAAGCATACCTTCAATTTTGTATGTCAAAGGAGCTTCCAATAATAAATTTTTCATAGTATACATCTCATGTGCTATTAATCTTGTCAATAGTCAAAGGCTGTCTTGAAAAACACATTAGGCCCTATATAGATGGAAGAAGGGAGTAGGTCCCATGCAAAAAATGAGAATAAAATTCAAACATCTGGGCATCGTGGCTCGGTCAAGAACATTGGGAAACTTGGTTTTAAAATCATGAAACTTGGCATGGTGTCATGTCATGGTAGTACCATGCTGTGGTAAAAAAATTGGTCGAATAGGAACAAATTTTGGTATAAGCTTCTTGCAAATCGGAGCTTCTCTCAAGAAGGCTCGTGGTTCTGGGAGGGAACTGTCACCTTTGTGTGCATAATTAAAATTTGAAATACAAGCACATGTTCCAGTGCACCAAAGTTGGTTGAAAAATCACATGTGTGTCCTCGGGTAAATTTCTAGGTTCCATGCAAGAAATGGGAATGAAATTCAAAATTCTAGGCGTCGTGGCTGGGTTGGAAACATTGAGAAACTTAGTTTTTTAATTCCTGTAAATCCAAAACATGCATGAAAATAATGAAACTTGTCTTGGTTCCATGACATGGCACCAACATGATGTGGTAAATTTGCAGTCCGATTTGTGAAGGCGCACACATTAACAATCAACAAAGTCATTTTGGAACAAGTGCTGTCACGTTACAATCGGAAACACAAGTATTATTGAAACCGTGGGCGTTCTACTTACTAGTACCATTTACGTGCCGCCACGTGTCCCCATTTTTTATTAGCTAGGAGGCACCATGCAGGGTAGCTATTTGTGTACGAGAGGCGTGCGATCAGACCCCTGCGCGTGCTTATCAGGAGGAGAGCCCTTTGACCTCCATCTGCCGTCCACCTCTCTCCCAAGGTCTACATTAATGGCGCCCGAGCCTCTATTTAATGGCGTGGCTATGTCTCACTCGACTGAGATTTAAGAGAGAAAAAAGAAAATCTGAAAGCACGGATCTTGATGTAAGATCCGACGGACCTATATAGCATCTACTGCGACTGATAGCAAGACTGATGAATATACAAGGATGATTAATTTTTTTTGATCAAAGAAGGGCTTGCCCCTTCGATTTTCATTACTGAAAACCACCACCATTCACAAGAAGTTGAGCACAACTCCAGCCTACCACGAAGGACTAAAAGCTACCAGATTGAAATCGCAACATCCCAAGAGGCCAACAAAGGCCAAACATCCGTGCTAGAACCCAACATTTCACAACCGACGACACAATCCACATCCTAAACCAATTATTACATCAAAAGAAACTAGGAAACTAGTCTCCGCGGCGAGCGGCGATGAGCTCTTTCGTGTCCTCAAGATGCTGCTTGAGAACATCCACGGATTCCTCCACCAGCCTTTGGCGCTCATTGCGGAGCATGTCATTCTCGTCCATAAGTTTCTTGATGATGACGCTGGTCCTCTTCAACAAGGCACTGGTCTCCTCCTGCTGGTCTGCACTTTGGATGATCTTCTCCCTCAGCAGGTCGCCCTCGGCCCGAAGCCTCTCATTGCCCTCCCTTAGTTGCCGGATGACGCCGGTAGCCTGTTCAAACGAGGCTATCATGTCTTCCTGCAACCTCGCCGAGCCGGAGATCTGATCCATCTGGCTATGGACGATCGCATGCATGCGCCTGTAACAATCGTCGCCTGCCCGCGAGAAATTTTCCCAGGCCACCGCGGTGCGGCGGGACATCTCTGCTGCATTCGTGGCACGGCGGGACATCTCTGCTACTTCGGCGGCGCGGCCGGACTAGTCTGCTGCATCGAGGGTGCGGCGGGACCTCCATGCTACTTCAGCGGCGCGGCGGGAGCTCTGTGCTGCTACTTCCGTGCAGCGGGACATGTCGGCTGCTCTCGCAGCGAGGCGGTACATCTCTCGTGCTTCCGCTTCCATGCTTGCCTCTCCCTGGTGGCAATCTCTCGACCCAGAACTCACACTGGCCATGTCAGACGCAAGGGAAGGATGCTGAATGACTTGTTTGTTTTTGTGGATGAGGAGTTGAGGAGGAATGTGCAGTCATCTTGGCATACTAGTATTTATAACCGAGTACTAATACGCTCCTAAGTGGGAAACCGTTTAGGTTGTGATCGATGTGAACTGGTTTGCAATTCAATATAGCATGGAGTAATTTGGAATGTGACGAGATGCAAGCTCAAAATTTATTGACAGTTCTAGTTTCGAAGTGCGGCACTATTCCCGGATGGAGTACTTCTTTTTCTACTCCCTCCTTTCCGGTTTTATAGGGCTTATCTCAAAATTTTAGTTTTTCCATTTTATAAGGCTCAATTTGGTTGTTCCCCAACACATGTTCAGATTCCAAGGTGCATTAAATCATTGCATGTAAGTATTAAGAGAAAATTGACCAATGCATGTACTTTATGCATGCATGCATTGCAATTAATGCATTGATAAACATAATTTTTTGAGAAAAACAAGAGCATTAATTAGGTGCTTTTGCAAACTACAAAAAATATTCCACCACTCACCATCTTGGTTGGTGAGATTTTTGAATTAAGCCCTACAAACCGGAAAGGAGGGAGTACTGCTGTGTACGTGCAATAACTGGCACCGTCGTATACATATCTTATGGTTAATGGGGCGTTCGACAGGAATAGCCGCGTGGCGAGCTCTAGGCTAGTCTTTTTTTCAAACGCATTAAACCTATCTCTCGGGACTTCTCGCACGCACCATCGTGCCACCCACAAAAACTTGTACTCTGAGTTTAGTAGTACGTTATACAGGAAGAGAAGAGGTGCACGCACACACTCATCCTCTCACACACGCGTCTGTTTTTTCTTGAAAAGGAGGATGATGACCCCCGGCCTCTGCATCTGGGAGTCACACACGCAAATTATTGAAATATATCGAGTGCAGTGCTTTGATGTGTCACGTCAACTCGTACATCAACGAGAAGTTTGATTATCCTCTCCCTCGCGGACTTAACTGCACCTGCCTTTGACTGTATGACAGGTTGGCCACACACCTGTCGGGCCCACCTGTCATACATGCAAAGGCAGCAGCGTCCCTCCCTCGCCCATGAGCGTGGTGGCTGGCAAGACTAGGAGAAGCTTTCGCTACACGCTCTCCCTCCCGCACGCGGTGGACATGCAGCAGTTCAATCGGTGTCAGATGGCCAGAAGCATACTGTAGTACACCTCCAGTGTAGTAGTATTCCATCATTGTTCGACTTCCCGAAGAGGCGAAGAGCCAAGCACAGCCCGGACGCTCGTGTGGCAGTTTCATGTGTAGAGTAGTCTAGGATAGCATGTACCGTACCTGTAAGCTTAAAATCGTTGGGGTCGGCTCCATGCTATGTGGCCGTCTTGAAGTTTAAAAAAAAATTAAAATAGTCTTCTCGCCCTACCCAAAAACTGTCATGCGTACTGCCCGGGAAAATCCCCGCGCCCAACTTTTAACTATGCGAAAATAGTTCGAGCTTGTTCGTTCTATATAAATATAGTACTTACTGTATGTTTATTCACCCGTGGGGTTGTTCAATGAATGGAGGGGCGGGGAGCACAAGTGAACAATATTGTAGTACTACTAGTAGTAAGTAGGAGTCGTACAGTAGTCACCTTAAATAGAGAGTTTCTTTTCTTTAATGCCACGTACACAAATTGAAACGCTTGTTGTGGAGAGAAAAAAGATAATCACTCCACTATATATGGACGCAGGGGCCTGAGCGCTTGCTTTATTAGGGTTGCTCTCTTCATTCTCTCATCCTCTCTAGATATAAACAAGAGAGCGGTAGCGACATTTTCTCTGTGCTCACTGCTGGTCACAGATTCGGCCGGATTCCTTCGGCTGGTGTGTGTAGAGGACTAAAAGGTGCATCGTTCACGCGGTCATCACCGCCGAGGGAGGAAACCCACAGCTGCCGGAGGGGCCCGATCCTTTGCCTGTGTCGTTCTCTCCGACACAGCGCCGGCTCGGGAGGTCCTCCGACCCTTCTTCCTCCCTGCCATATTGTCCGCAGATCTGACCTGCCGCCGCCGACATCCCGGCGACCCTCAGGTATAAGTTCTTCAAAAGCGGCCTTGCTCTACTGCCCCAGCTCCCCATGTGTCTACATGTGCATCTTTTTCTACTCCCATCAGCTCTTCCAAAGCCACCTAAATTTTTAGTATTATTAGAGGTAAAGCTACTTCATGCATTCGAATCTAGGGCTTAGTTCAAACAACGAAGAAAGGGGGAAAATTGTAGCATGAATCTAGGACTTGATTCAAAGAGGAAATAATATGGTGAAAGTAGTAGAGACCGGATACCCAACCGGTCTCTTGGTTGAAAAGGGAAATAATGGGAAAACGCAGTACAAACTGGATAAGGAACAGATCTATTATTGGTTGAAAAAAGGATAGAAAGTGGCGGCTCGTGGACAAGTCAACAGAGTATGTCCAGGATTAGATTTGCTGCCATCACATAGTAAAAGGTCTCCAGGATTAGATTTGCTGCCCTCACATAGTAAAAGGTCTCCAGGATTAGATTTGCCGCCCTGACATAGTAAAAGTTCTCCAGGATTAGATTTGCTGCCCTCACATAGTAAAAGGTCTCCAGGATTAGATTTGCTGCCCTCACATAGTACAAGGTCTCCAGGATTAGGTTTGCTGCCCAGCAACTGTTTACTTTCTATCTTTTTGTGCAGATAGGGATATCCATTTCACCTTGTTGCTATTGTGACCTTTTGGTGAACTGCACAAAACACTTTTTTTGGAATGAGTGTCTTGTGCAGTTCAACTAAAATGTCACGTGGGCAACATCTCTCAATTTTGGTGGAACTGCACAAAATGGTGATTGGAGTTTCCAAAATCTCCGTCAAGTTCTGCTGCTAATCTCGTGCAACATTTTATTAGCCTTTGCAAGATGGAGCCGTCACTATCACCACAATGGCACTTTATTTTAGTGGAATTGCACAAAAGGATAAGAAAATTATAGTTGCACCTTACATGAGCCGGACAGCCAACCTTAATGTTCCTCAATTTTAGTGCAACTACTAAAGAAGAACCTGCCAGCTCACAAGAGCAACTACTTCTTGCTAGCTGAATGATGCAATCTTTGCTTCATTTCAGGTGAACTGCAGAAAAAGGCGCATGAATTGAATCATGGAACTCCAGGCAGACCTCATCCAAGTAGAGCTGGAGGTTGAGTTCAAGGAGGACGCTATCAAAGCGAAATCATGCTCTCCTGTCTCCTTGTTTGTGCTGTGCAAACATGCTGTGCAAACAGGAATACTCAACTACAGATGTTGTGACGGTCAAGAGCATTCGCCAAGTTCTTCAATTGTATGACATGGCTAGCCAAGATGGATTTAATCCCGATATTCACTTTATTAAAAGGCTCTAATGGGTTGGTTCTGAATCTTGCAAGCTGGGAATCAGTGAGATGTGTAGGCATCTTTGTTGTACTTATTTTTTGGATCTTATTTGTTGGTTCTGAATCTTGCAAGCTGGGAATCAATGAGATGTGTAGGCATCTTTGTTGTACTTATTATTTGGATCTTATTTGTTGGTTCTGAATCTTGCAAGCTGGGAATCAATGAGATGTGTAGGCATCTTTGTTGTACTTATTATTTGGATCTTATTTGTTGGTTCTGAATCTTGCAAGCTGGGAATCAATGAGATGTGTAGGCATCTTTGTTGTACTTATTATTTGGATCTTATTTGTTGGTTCTGAATCTTGCAAGCTGGGAATCAATGAGATGTGTAGGCATCTTTGTTGTACTTATTATTTGGATCTTATTTGTTGGTTCTGAATCTTGCAAGCTGGGAATCAATGAGATGTGTAGGCATCTTTGTTGTACTTATTATTTGGATCTTATTTGTTGGTTCTGAATCTTGCAAGCTGGGAAACACGACATGATGATGCAAAGGACAACAACCATAACAAACAGTTCAAACTTGGCAGTATTATCTTTGTGAAAGTGCGACAAATGTGCTGATCGTGTGCGTCCTGAGAATAATAATTCTAATTGTTGTGCATGTTGATCCCGTGGCACTGATAGAACGAGCGAATGCATTGCTTGTTTTAAGTATAAATTTCTATTAAAGCTAATTAAATTTAAGTAAAGTGACCACTAACTCCTGTTATTACAGTACCAATTCAGACCCGCTCATGAACCGACGTGTGGCCGAGGGTGCATCTTCTGCCGGGCGTGCATCAGACGAGGGAGGGGTAGTAACTGTTGTTGCCTGTACACACTCAGCTTACTGTTGAATCCAGTTCCCCAAGAGCTGAAAAACGAATTGCTGCCGCCACCTACACACTCGTTCACTCGAAGAGACTCCAATGGCGATCCGAGGGATGAGCCTGCTGGATATGGACTTCAGGAAGGAGTTCCCCTTTGAGTTCGCCGTTCAGTCCTATGGCTGCACCAAGTTGAATGTGATGTACACCAACGATACGGACTCGGTGAAGCTCTACCTCGCCTCAGTCCTATGGCTGCACCAGGTTCTGGAGCATTCGCCCATTTCATCGGCAGCGCCGACTGCACCTTCGCTACGGTGGAGAGAAGGAAGAACGCGATGATTCGGCCATCTGGTGCAACAAGCTTGTCGACATCCAGAAGCAATACAAGATCATCAGCAACGGGCAAGAGAAGGACTCCGTGGTTGACCTCGCTGAGACCATCATCGACCCCTGATACGCCAACATGAAAGAAGATGACCTGAACACGTGGGAGGTACCTCTGAATCTAGCCTACATAATCTATGCGGCCAAGGACGCATACGCATGCTATGACATGTACAGGCAGATCTTGGACATGAGGGCGTGTCTCCTTCCCGTAACCGACGAGTACACGGACAACCGCAGCGTCATGATCAAGCGTGCCAGGAAGGTCTAGATGTTGTACTTTATCTGTTTATAAGCACCTTTATCATCTGAGTGTTTCATGCATTAGCCTATGTGTCGTAATTATCTGTTTTGTCCGAAATATTTCTTTTAAGAACCCATTAACCTGATTGCTTTTTTAGTGGCTATTTGCTTATGTATGTAAACTAGTTCACTTGTCCGTAAAAAAACTAGTTCACTCGGCTGCCGTGCTTTGAATCTCCTTCCTCCCAACATATTCCCCTCCTCAGGTGGACCCAGCAGGTCTCTGAATTTTCTCCCACTTTCTTTTTCGATGTAAACTGAGTTTTCTCCTAGTACTTTCCCCTAGAACCAACTCGACTGTCACACGTCTAGCCTAAAAAATAATAATACCCCACGTACTATTAACTCATCAAATTAAAATGATATTTTATTTCGTAAGTTGAAAGTTCTTACAAAATAATAATAATAATTGTTTATATATAACTTGGCAAGTTAATTCGTAGTGATTGCGTACATAAGCTTGCAAAGATTTTACTGACATGCAATCATGTGTTTATGTTTTTATAACATTTCTCCGTCTAGCCCAACATAATATTTTCACCCAGCCCGGCAAGTCTGCGGATTTCGAGAAAAATGCAAATGGGATTTAAACGGGCTGCATAGATGCTACATCATTGTTTCACCCAGCCCACCAAATGGACTAAAAAACAAATGGACTGGCTGACATGTGGGCCAGTAGGTCGAAGCCTAAGAAGGCGTTGGATTTACATCCAACGGTCGGCATTCTTCTTCAATCTCTCGTCTTCTTCCCCCAGCGCTGCCAGAACCGCCATAGTTGGTGGCTGACTTGTGGGCCTACTAAGTTGACGAGGACGGAGGGCTTTGTCAACTTAGTCAATATGAACGATTCTAGCTCCAGTGCCCGTACGATGTACATCCAACGACCATAGTGCTTCTTCAACCTCTGGTCTTCTTGCTCCAGCCGCCCAAAGAAGCGCCGGTCATGCCGCGTGCTCCTGCCTCTCATGCCCGGCTGTGATGCCGCGGAGGCCTCGCCGCCCCCTACTACTCCCACCGCTGGCCCAGGGTATCCCTCTACTCACCCACACCCCCTGTTATTCTGCGGCGACGGCAGCCCCATGCCGCAGCCGAACCAGTGAACCCTTGTACTCCTCTCCGTGTGGGCATCCACTGTCGCGTCTTCCCTGGCTCTGCGTCGTCCCCTTCCTAGGCCTCGCCATCGTCCACCGCATTGGTGCTCTCGGCGCGGCGTGGTCAATGTGGTCAACAACCGACTTCCATCGGAAGAGTATTGTACCTGGAGAGGCTAACAGCTAGGTCCACAGCCACAACCCAGTTTTTTGTGATTTGCCAAGTAAGTCACTTTGTCAGGCCTGTTGGGCTGCAAATCTTTCAAGACGAGGAGAGCTTCATTCGGCTGGCCGAGAAAATGGCCTATCAGTAATGAGAAATGGGTTGTACATTTTTAAAACACATCAAACTGGCAATTAGTTTCAAATATCTTTTTTCATTTCGAGATTTTAAATTACATTAATTTTTCTGCATGGAGAATTTGTTGGATTTTATATTGATATACATTTATTTTTAAAATCAGTTTGAATGTGAGTCGAAATTTCGGGATTAAAAACAGTTCGGACCGCACCGAAATATGCAAAATTTCGTATAAGTTTTTAACCGTGGCTACAATATGAGCTGTAATGCTAACAAAAAGAATATGGGCTCCAGAAACAGCTTAAGAATTAGCAAATGGGCTGTAAATTATTAGAAATAATGGCAGATGGGTTGTATGCTGTTTTCCACAGATTTGAGGCTTTCTAAAAAAAGGTTGACGCACAAGCAGTGACTGTTGGATGTCCATCGAACGACCGTCGTGCTTCTTCAATCTCTGCTCTTCCTGCTCCAGCCGCTCAAACAAGCGCCGGCGGGACTGCCTGCTCCCTCCTTCCTGCGGCCGGCTGTGCTGTCGCGCAGGCCTCACCGCCCCACCGTACTCCCATCGCTGGCCTAGCCATCTGTAACGCCCTCGATGCGGCTATATCTCCTACGTGTCGAAGCACGACTTAGAGGCATAACCGCATTGAATGCAATGTCGCAAGTAAGGTAATCTTCACAACATCCCATGTAATTAGATAATAAAAGGGGAAGGTACATAGTTGGCTTACACTCGCCACGTCAAACAAACTACATAAATAGCATTACATCATCCAATCACTCATGGCCCGACTACGGTGCCAACATAAAAGATCAACCCAACATGCGACACGGTCCCGATCGCCCCAACTGGGCACCACTACTGATCATCAGGGAAAGACACACAGTAACAACATGAGTCCTCGTCGAACTCCCACTTAAGCTCAAGCGCGTCATCTGGAACGAAGTCGTCTGGCCCTGCATCTGGTTTGGAGGTAATCTGTGAGCCACAGGGTCTCAGCAATCTCGCACCCTCGCGATCAAGACTATTTAAGCTTATAGGTAAGGCAAGGTAATATGTGGAGCTGCAGCAGGCGACTAGCATATATGGTGGCTAACCTCTTCGTAAAAGAGAGCGAGAAGAGAAGGCAAAGCACGAACGAATAACTAGAGAACAACCTACGGCAAGCATTACTCCAACACCGTGTTCACTTCCCGGACTCCGCCGAGAAGAGACCATCACGGTAACACACACAGTTGATTCATTTTAATTAAGTTAAGGTTCAAGTTATCTACAACCGGACATTAACAAATTCCCATCTGCCCATAACCGCGGGCACGGCTTTCGAAACTTCAAATGCCTGCAGGGGAGTCCCAACTTAGCTCATGACAAGCTCTCACGGTCAACGAAGGATATACCTTCTCCCGAGACATTCCGGTCAGACTCGGTATCCCGGTTCTACAAGACAACCCGACAAGTTAAAACCAATCCAGCAACACCGCCCGAATGTGCCGACAAATCCCGATAGGAGCTGCACATATCTCATTCTCAGGGCACACTCAGATGAGACTAGCTATGAGTAAAACCAAACCTCAAGTTGCCCCGAGGTGGCCCCGCAGGCAGCTCAGTCGGACCAACACTCAAAGGAGCACTGGCCGAGGGGGTTTAAATAAGATGACCCTCGGGCTCCGGAAACCCAAGGGAAAAAGAGGCTAGGTGGCAAATGGTAAAACCAAGGTTGGGCATTGCTGGAAGAGTTTTATTCAGCGATTTGTCAAGGGGTTCCCATTATTACCCAACCGTGTAAGGAACAAAAATTCCGGGAACATAACACCGATATGACGGAAACTAGGGCGGCAAGAGTGGAACAAAACACTAGGCAAAAGGCTGAGCCTTCCACCCTTTACCAAGTATATAGATGCATTAATATAACAAGATAATATAATGATATCCCAACAAGATAATAATGTTCCAACAAGGAACGGTCTCCAATCTTCACCTGCAACTAGCAACGCTATAAGAAGGGCTGGGCAAAGCGGTAACATAGCCAATCAACAGTTTGCTAGGACATGGTAGGTTAGAGGTTTGACATGGAAATTTTGGAGGCATTATAAGCAAGTGGTAGGCATCGTAGCATAGGCATAGCGAAAGAGCGAGCATCTAGCAAAGCAAAGATAGAAGTGATTTCAAGGGTATGATCATCTTGCCTGCAAAGTTGTCAGAGTTGACTGGATCCTCGAAAGCAAACTCAACAGGCTCCTCGTTAGCGAACTCGTCTCTCGGCTCTACCCAAACAAGACAAACAAGCAAGAGGAACACAATCAACCATGTGCAAAGCTCAAACAACATGATGCAAACATGGTATGCTATGCGGGATGCGATATGTGATGCATATGCAAGATTTGACAAGGAAAGAATGAACCCGGCCTCAACTTGGAAATCCAAGTGTGCCACTGGAAAGGTGAGGTGATTTCGGTTGAAATCGATATAAAGAACACCGGAATCGGAGACACGGTTTGGAAATGGCAAGCAATTCAAATATGGCACCGGTCTGCGATAAACAGCAAGTAGCCATCTAAATGCAACAAGTGGAACATGCTACAGCACTCAAACATGGCAAAAAAATACATGGAAGGGTTCCATTCATGATGCTAAACAAAAGATGAACACTGAGCTATGGCCAATTCATCCATTAACAGGTTCAAACAAGCATGGAAAAAGTGCAATTGGTAAACAGGTTTCAGACTTAGTGAAATTAACACTTGTCTGGACTTTCAGATCAGGTAGCACACTTTGAAGCATGAAAACTATATGCTACAGGAGCTTAACATGGCAAAGCAAGACATGGCATGGAGCTACTCAAAGAGCTTAACAAAAGTCCCTTAGTGACCTTGAGCCAAAAGGGATCAGAAAATACAATTTCAAGCATATGAACATGGCCAAAAACATAATCAGATCTCAGACTTGGTGAAAAACGGGAGCATGCAAATCAGATATCAAGTAGGCATGTTTACGAGATCGATGCACTCACTACAGAGAAAGGCATGACAATCTAAGCATGCACCCATCAAGAATACACATTATACAAGCTAGACATGGCAAGAACAACAACAAAGCATGCACGGATCACCTACAACATCCTCGGCAAAATCGCTAACAAGTAGACAATCTGCCCAGATTCACGAAATAGCAAAAGTAGAGCTCGATTGACTCAAGCTAGGGTGCTCCATAATTGCAAACAAAGACATGGATGGATAGAGCACTACAAGATTAACAAAACATCTGATAATCCTCAAAAGAGGCACGGATCACTAGGAAACAACATGAACATATGGCATATTGATAAAAACAGTCCAAGGACTTAGTGGAATTGCTAAGTCCCTAAAATCAGCATTAACGAATGCACCACTTTGCAAGCTTGTGCCAGTCACCACACACATCACAAAAATACATGCATAGCACCTCTGGAAAGATGGAAAAGTGCATAACAAAACACATGTAGAGCTCAGGGGCATATCATGCACACATTAATCATGGCAAAAATGACAAATAGGCATTTGGAGCAGCAGATCTGACACTTAACTCAAATAGCACTCTTCTAATAGCATTTCAGGCATCAATATGAACTCAAATGAAAATGATGCAATGATATGAAATGATGTGCTCTCTGAGGCGAACATTTTGATATGCTATATGCCCAAAACGGATCTACGGATGCAAAGTTACGGCACGATGAACATAGCAAAATGATTAGGGTTCGAGGGATAAAAGTCAACCGTCCCAACTCAGATCCAGATCCGGCCGGGATCACTGTACATGCGCGGAAAATGAGGACGTCGGAGCTTCGCGAAGAAGAAGGAGACCGGCCGGAGGGGGGTCGAGGAGGAGGAGACCGGAGCGGGGCGGTGCCGGACGCGGTTGGCGGCGGGGCGGCGGCGCTCGCCGGCGCGGGACGGCGGCCGGCCCGGTGTGGCGGCGCTCGC
>NC_053025.1:45640246-45670017 GCF_003073215.2 Triticum urartu
CCATGGGTGTTCGATTCATCACAATGTAACTAGATTATTGACTCTAGTGCAAGTGGTAGACTGTTGGAAATATGCCCTAGAGGCAATGATAAAAGCATTATTATTATATTTCCTTGTTCATGATAATTGTCTTTATTCATGCTATAATTGTGTTATCCGGAAATCGTAATACATGTGTGAATAACAGACACCAACATGTCCCTAGTAAGCCTCTAGTTGACTAGCTCGTTGATCAACAGATAGTCATGGTTTCCTGACTATGGACATTGGATGTCATTGATAACGAGATCACATCATTAGGAGAATGATGTGATGGACAAGACCCAATCCTAAACATAGCACAAGATCGTATAGTTCGTTTGCTAGAGTTTTCCAATGTCAAGTATCTTTTCCTTAGACCATGAGATCGTGTAACTCCCGGATACCGTAGGAGTGCTTTGGGTGTACCAAACGTCACAACGTAACTGGGTGACTATAAAGGTAGGCTACGGGTATCTCCGAAAGTGTCTGTTGGGTTGACACGGATCAAGACTGGGATTTGTCACTCCGTATGACGGAGAGGTATCACTGGGCCCACTCGGTAATGCATCATCATAATGAGCTCAAAGTGACCAAGTGTCTGGTCACGGGATCATGCATTATGGTACGAGTAAAGTGACTTGCCGGTAACGAGATTGAACGAGGTATTGGGATACCGACGATCGAATCTCGGGCAAGTAACATATCGGTTGACAAAGGGAATTGCATACGGGGTTGCTTGAATCCTCGACATCGTGGTTCATCCGATGAGATCATCATGGAGCATGTGGGAGCCAACATGGGTATCCAGATCCCGCTGTTGGTTATTGACCGGAGAGTCGTCTCGGTCATGTCTGCATGTCTCCCGAACCCGTAGGGTCTACACACTTAAGGTTCGGTGATGCTAGGGTTGTAGGGATATGTATATGCAGTAACCCGAATGTTGTTCGGAGTCCCGGATGAGATCCCGGACGTCACGAGGAGTTCCGGAATGGTCCGGAGGTAAAGAATTATGTATGGGAAGTGCTATTTCAGGCATCGGGACAAGTTTCGGGGTCACCGGTATTGTACCGGGACCACCGGAAGGGTCCCGGGGGTCCACCGGGTGGGGCCACCTGCCCCGGGGGGCCACATGGGCTGTAGGGGGTGCGCCTTGGCCTACATGGGCCAAGGGCACCAGCCCCAAGAGGCCCATGCGCCTAGGGTTCACAAAAGGGAAGAGTCCCACTAGTGGAAGGCACCTCCTAGGTGCCTTTGGGGGGAGGGAAACCTCCCTTGGCCGCCGCCCCCCTAGGAGATTGGATCTCCTAGGGCCGGCGCCCCCCCCCCCTTGGCCCTCCTATATATAGTGGGGGAAGGAGGGCTTTTCATCCATGCCTTTGGTTGCCTCCTTCTCCCTCTCCAACACCTCCTCCTCCTCCATAGCGCTTGGCGAAGCCCTGACGGAGTACTGCAGCTCCATCACCACCACGCCGTCGTGTTGCTGCTGGAGCCATCTTCCTCAACCTCTCCTTCCCTCTTGCTGGATCAAGAAGAAGGAGACGTTACGCTGACTGTACGTGTGTTGAATGCGGAGGTGCCGTCCGTTCGGTGCTAGGATCTCCGGTGATTTGGATCACGTCGTGTTCGACTACCTCATCCCCGTTCTTTGAACGCTTCCGCTCGCGATCTACAAAGGTATGTAGATGCATCCGATCACTCGTTGCTAGATGAACTCATAGATGGATCTTGGTGAAACCGTAGGAAAATTTTTGTTTTCTGCAACGTTCGCCAACATGAATTATATCATGCCATCGTTTTTTATTACGTGTTAAATTTGTCAACAATTTTAGTACATTCAATTACTCTTCCTGTGCATCAGCCATTTGGCACGGTCATGGAAAAATCTGGAGTGTAAACAAGGTCTTCAGAGCAGACAATGCTATCTGACGAAGCACATGTCTTGCTGGTTACCGATAGCTCCTCAGAGGAGGATTCAGAGACAGATGACTAGTCATATTCCCCCCCCCCCCCGAGGTGCATGCCCTAACTTGGCAGGGTTATGTTGCTCATATCATGCGCATGGTATCTTGCATTGCTATGTCATTTTCTTACTTTAGACATGCTTTGTGTGAATGCCACCTGTTTAGTGTCTAATTACCATATATGTGAATTATGCAATGCCATCTTGTTGCAAGACATTATATATGTGAATTATGCAATGTTATCTTGTTGCAAGGCATTATGTATGTGAATTATGCAATGCCATGCTGTTTAGGCAAGCGTCATATATGTGAATTATATCATGCCGTCCTTTTCTGGTATTTCTCATTGCTTTTGTCGACAATGTTTGTATATTCAACTGCTCTTCCTGTGCATCAGCCATTTGAATTGGTGATGGAGAAATCTGGAGTGAAAACAAGGTCTTCAGAGCATACAATGCTACCTGCTGAAGCAGATATCTTGCTAGTTACAGATAGCTCTTCAGAGGAGGATTCAGAGGCAGATGACCAGTCCTATTATCCCCCTGAGGTGTATGCTCAAACTTGGAAGGGTTATATTACTCATATAATGCATATGTTGTATTGCAATGCTTAGTTTTTACATCATATACACAATATTGAATGCCATCTCCTTAGTTGACACATCATATATGCGATTGCCCTCTGCTCACTTCCTTAGTATATAAATCATATATTTGAATTATGTCATGCTATGATGTTTACATAGGCAGCATGTATCTGAATTATGGCATGCCAACCCATTTTCTAAAGACATAATATAGTTATATCATCTCATCCTGTTTACATAGTCATCATATTTAAATTATGTCATTCTATCCGTGAATTATATCATGCCATCATGTTTTCATCGACGGCATGTTTGTGATTTATGGCATGCCAACCACTTTAATAGACACATCGTATAGTTATATCATGTCATCCTTTTTACATAGTCATCATATTTTGAAGTATGTCATTCTATCATGTTTAGTTAGCCATCATACATGTGAAATTGTGTCATTCTATCCTGTTTAATTAGCCATCATATATGTGAAATTATGTCCTGCTATTCTGTTTGCTTAGACAACATAAATGTGAATTATTCCATGCCCTGTTTTCTTCCCTACTATCCATTGCACCTGTCTATCTTACAATGTATGTACATTCAATTACGTTTCTTGTTTATCAGCCATTTCAATTGGAGGGAGTGATGGCAGTATCTGTGGGAGTAAAAACACGGTCTTCAGAAAAGATCGTGCTACCTGTCGATGCAGGTAGAACCACGGTTGTACTTGCCCAAGAACTAGCCCCACCACACATAACCCACACTCATGCAGATTGTACCCCTACCCAGTTGGACAGAGAACCAGCTACACCCCTTCTAACCCCAACCCCAGCAGATAGACACCCAGTTCCCATTGACACAGCACCGTCTCCACCACAGAGCACCCAAACACGAGCAGTTAGTAAGGCAAATGCAGTGCCCAAATCACGAGGACCACCACTCCGAACCCGAAGTAAATGCTTAAAGCAGAAGAAGAATTGTTCTCAAGTCAGGATCCGTAGCTATGGTTCATACTACTTTTCTCTTGCATCATTGTATTTACTAATACCAACTAATTTCAAATTTGAAGGATGCAATTGAAACTCCAATGGCGCAACAGGTATGTTTTAAACCTGTTTCTTCAACGTGTTTGGCTGTTTGTTGTTGTAACTTGCTCTATGTTGATTTCAGTTTCAATTGAATAAATAGTTATGTTCTCATGCCATGCACATTACAAGTGTTGTTATTGCTGTGTAGTTTCCCACACTTATATTCTGTCTATGCTGCTTTGTCTTAAATAGATATGATTCGAACTGTATCTATCTTGATTTGGCAACATAAACTAGAATGATATAGACCATACAGTGACCATACTACATAGATATATGTTTGTTTCATGCTGTTATCCTGTCCACCTTACTACTGAACTGGTAAACCTGAGATGTGTTTGTTTGTTTCTCTTTTAGAACGCGGATAAAATATTGGAGAAGAGTACCCTGTTATGCAATGGTAAAGGAAGTAATGTAGATAAGGTTCAAGATAGTGAGACATCCCTATTGGTCTCCAAGAAAGCTGATAAAAACTATATTGAAGACACTGAGACAACCCCAAAGTCCTGTCTTGATGTAGTGTTCGAGTTACTGGCTACCACTACTGGCACCAGCTCTTCGAACTCGTTGCCTGAATCAGTTCGGCTTCTTGAGTCTCAACTTCAAGTTGAAAGACATGGATCAGATGTTATGTGACAGGAAGCCGAAGGACTGAGGAAGTCCCTGCAGAATTCAGATGCATACTTTCTGGTGCAACAGAAAGCGCTGGAGGACTTAAGTGCCAAATAAGAGAAAGTTAATAAGCTTGCTAAGCATCTTGCCAGCATTATGGGTACCCAGGATATTGTTTCTTGAGCTCTTCTGAAGTGGTTTCAGTTCTGGACTTGTTTTGCTGCAGCGTTTATATGCTGCTGTGTTCCCTATATTTGCACTGGTGGCGAACTTTGATGCCCAGTGGATGTAATATGTGTAATAGCCGTGATAGCCTAGTGTAAGTTGCTTGCTTATTTATTTCCTTGTTGTCTTGTTTATTTGTTTGCTTGTAGTCAGTGCAGTTCTTTTTCTGCGGTTTGCTAGTGGCTGCAATAACCTATTTTTTAAAACTAGGCCACAATAACCATGGGCTAATATTTACTGTAGTGACACTGGGCCTCCTACGGGCCGTAGAAACTGTGGGCCTTCTACGGGCCGTATAAACAATGGGCCTTCTACGGGCCGTAGAAGCAGTGGGCCTTCTACGGGCCATAGAAACAATGGGCCTTCTACGGGCCATATCATCAATGGGCCTTCTACGGGACGTATCATCAATGGGCCTTATACGGGCCATATGATCGATTGGCCAAACATGGGCCGAACAGACCGCATTCTGGCCGTAAATGGGCTAGAGTTGGAATCGTCTGTTCATGGGCCGACCATAACGGGTCATCGTTAATAGGCCGTATTTGATGACGCTATGAAAATGGCCCAACGTATTAACGGACCACAAACAGGCCGACTGTAACCACGGGCTGAATTTGGCCCACAAGCAGAAAATGACAGTAACGAGCCGTAAGTAAACGAATGCTGGAAATGATCCCAAGAAGAAATGGGCTCTGAAGAAGGCCGGAAGATAACATGGGCTGGAAACGGCCCAACGGTATAACGGGCCGTTAATGGGTATAAAGTGATACACTGTTCATCACGGGCCAGTTTCACCACGGGCCGTTAACGGGTGTAAAGTGATACACTGTTCATTACGGGCCAGTTTCACCACGGGCCGTTAATAGGCCAAGAGTTACATAGGGCCTCATATGGGCCGAAAGACGTCATGGGCCATACATGGGCCAGAAGTGAAAATGGGCTGGAATCATATTGGATGGCCCAGATGACGCTACTGGGCCTAATTCGGATAGGGTGTAACGGGCCTTGGGTTAGCGGGCTGTAAATGGGCTATATTCGAACAGGCCGTTAACAGGCTTTCCATGGGACGGCCCACCAGCTTTTGACCAAGTCAAGTGGGCCGGCCTTTACACGGGAATGGGCCTCTGTTGGGCCGTTCCACGTGTCGAAGTATCATAGGCGCCTATCTGACCCACTGACGAGCTGACACGTGTTTCGTCCGGCCAATAAGAATTTTACACGTGGAAATTTCCCATTGGTCGGGGCTGTTAACGGGTTATCGGATCCAAAACCCGACCCGACAGCTTAACGGTGTTCCGTTATGGTGGATGCCATGTGTCGGTCACCCTTGACGAAAGCACTTCTGTGATGCGCGAATCATCATGGAAGTGGACACTTCCATGATGATAATTTTGGTAATGTCATGGAACACTTCTACGACAGCACAGGTATGACTATCTTGATTCTGTCATAAATTTTTCATGGATGTACATGCATGAAAAAAAAAGCGACCTACTATGACAAACACGTATCATCACGGAAGTGTATTTTTTTGTAGTGTATATTGGTCCCCCTTTAATCCCGTATGCATCAATTTCTATTCTAGGTTGAAGCTTCTGTCACTCTTGCCCTCCAATACATAGTCCTATCAACATACAACTAACCCTAGGGTGTGATCCACGCGCGCAATCATATGATGGGCACCAAAGGACAGCAACATAACCACAAGCAAATTAAATCAATCATAGCAATTCATCAACCACCGATAGGACAACGAAAATCTACTCAGACATCATAGGATGGCAACACATCATTGGATAATAATATGAAGCATAAAGCACCATGTTCAAGTAGAGGGTACAGCGGGTTGTGGGAGAGTGGACCGCTGTAGATAGAGGGGGGAAGGTGATAGAGATGTTGGTGAAGATGGCAGAGGTGTTGGTGTAGATCGCGGTGATGATGATGGCCCCCGGTGGCACTCCGGTGCCACCGGAAGCGAGGGGGAGAGAGCCCCCCTCCTTCTTGTTCTTCCTTGATCTTCTCCCTAGACGGGAGAAGGGTTTCCCCTCTGGTCCATGGTATCCATGGCGTGGGAGGGGCGAGAGCCCCTCCGAGATTAGATATGTCTCTCTGTCTCTCTCTGTTTCTGCGTTCTCAGATTCTTTACTTTCACCGTTTCTTATATTCCCGGAGATCCGTAACTCTGATTGGGCTGAAATTCTAACATGATCTCTATCTGGATATTAGCTTTCTTGTGGCAAAAGAAGGGCACCAACCGCCTTACGGGGTGTCCACGAAGGTCAGGGGCGCGCCTGCCTCCCTGGGGCACGCCCCCCTACCTTGTGGGCCCCTCGAGCATCGTCTCGCGAGGATTTTTTCTTTCCAAAAATCATATATATTCCAAAAAAATCTCCATCAGTTTTTATTCTGTTTGGACTCCGTTTGATATGGATATTCTGCGAAACAAAAAACATGCAACAAACAGGAACTGGCACTGGGCACTGGATCAATATGTTAGTCCCAAAAATAGTATAAAAAGTTGCCAAAAGTATATGAAAGTTGTAGAATATTGGCATGGAACAATCAAAAATTATAGATACGACGGAGACGTATCAATAAATAACCCACAAGTATAGGGGATCGCAACAATTTTCGAGGGTAGAGTATTCAACCCAAATTTATTGATTCGACACAAGGGGAGCCAAAGAATATTCTCAAGTATTAGCAGCTGAGTTGTCAATTCAACCACACCTGGAAACTTAATATCTGCAGCAAAGTGTTTAGTAGCAAAGTAATATGATAGTAGTGGTAACGGTAGCAAAAGTAATGTTTTTGGTATTTTGTAGTGATGATAGCAAAGCAACGAAAAGTAAATAAGTGAAGAACAATATATGGAAAGCTCGTAGGCAATGGATCGGTGATGGAGAATTATGCCGGATGCGGTTCATCATGTAACAGTCATAACCTAGGGTGACACAGAACTAGCTCCAGTTCATCAATGTAATGTAGGCATGTATTCCGAATATAGTCATATGCTTATGGAAAAGAACTTGCATGACATCTTTTGTCCTACCCTCCCGTGGTAGCGGGGTCCTAGCGGAAACTAAGGGATATTAAGGCCTCCTTTTAATAGAGTACTTGACCAAAGCATTAACACATAGTGAATACATGAACTCCTCAAACTACGGTCATCACCGGTAAGTATCCCGATTATTGTCACTTTGGGGTTAACGGATCATAACACATAATAGGTGACTATAGACTTGCAAGACGGGATCAAGAACTCTCATATATTGATGAAAACATAATAGGTTCAGATCTGAAATCATGGCACTCGGGCCCTAGTGACAAGCATTAAGCATAGCAAAGTCATAGCAACATCAATCTTAGAACATAGTGGATACTAGGGATCAAACCCTAACAAAACTAACTCGATTACATGATAGATCTCATCCAACCCATCACCGTCCAGCAAGCCTACGATGGAATTACTCACGCACAGCGGTGAGCATCATGAAATTGGTGATGGAGGATGGTTGATGATGATGATGGCGACGGATTCCCCTCTCCGGAGCCCCGAACGAACTCCAGATCAGCCCTCCCGAGAGGTTTTAGGGCATGGCGGCGGCTCTGTATCATAAAATACGATGAATTATTCTCTCTGGGTTTTTTCTCCCCAAAACCAAATATATAAAGTTGGAGTTGAGGTCGGAGGAGCTCCAGGGGGCCCACAAGGTATGGGGCGCACCCTAGGGGGCAGGCGCGCCCCCCACCCTCGTGGACAGGTGGTGGGCCCCCTGGTCTTCATCTTTTGAAAGGATTTTTTATTATTTCCGAATAGATGTTCTGAAAAGTTTCAGGTCATTCCGAGAACTTTTGTTTCTGCACATAAATAACACCAAAGCAATTCTACTGAAAATAGCGTCAGTCTGGGTTAGTTCCATTCAAATCATGCAAGTTAGAGTCCAAAACAAGGGCAAAAGTGTTTGGAAAAGTAGATACGTCGGAGACGTATCAACTCCCCCAAGCTTAAACCTTTGCTTGTCCTCAAGCAATTCAGTTGATAAACTGAAAGTGATAAAGAAAAACTTTTACAAACTCTGTTTGCTCTTTTTGTTGTAAATATGTAAAGCCACCATTCAAGTTATCAGCAAACATTATGACTAACCACATTCACAATAACGCTTAGGTCTCAAGTTTGCTCATATCAATGGCATAATCAACTAGCGAGCAATAATAATAAATCTCGGATGACAACACTTTCTCAAAACAATCATAATATGATATAACAAGATGGTATCTCGCTAGCCCTTTCTGAGACCGCAAAACATAAATGCAGAGCACCTTTAAAGATCAAGGACTGACTAGACATTGTAATTCATGGTAAAAGAGATCCAGTCAAGTCATACTCAATGTAAACTAACAGTAATGAATGCAAATGACAGCCGTGCTCTCCAACTGGTGCTTTTTAATAACAAGATGATGACTCAACATGAAAGTAAATATATGGGCCCATCGCAGAGGGAAGCAGGGATTTGTAGAGGTGCCAGAGCTCGGTTTTGAAATAGAGGCGAATAATATTTTGAGTGGTGTACAGAATGGTAAAGTTTATACTCCCCCTCCACCAACAAGCATCAATCCATGGCTTGCTCGAAACAACGAGTGCCTCCAACTAACAAGAGTCCCGGGGGGGTTTGTTTGCAATTATTTTGATTTGATTTGCATAAAGCATGGGACTGGGCATCCCGGTGACCAGCCACTTTCTCGTGAGTGAGGAGGGAGTCCACTCCTCTTGAGAATAACCCGCCTAACATGGAAGATACGGACAGCCCTAGTTGATACATGAGCTATTCGAGCATACAAAACAGGATATTTATTTGAAGGTTTAGAGTTTGGCACATATAAATTTACTTGGAACGGCAGGCAGATACCGTATATAGGTAGGTATGGTGGACTCATATGGAATAACTTTGGGGTTTATGGAGTTGGATGCACAAGCAGTATTCCCGCTTAGTATAGGTGAAGGCTAGCAAAAGACTGGGAAGCGACCAGCTAGAGAGCGACAACAGTCATCAACATGCATTAAAATTAATCAACACCAAATTCAAGCATGAGTAGGATATAATCCACCATGAACATAAATATCGTGAAGGCTATGTTGATTTTGTTTCAACTACATGCGTGAACATGCGCCAAGTCAAGTCACTTAAATCATTCAGAGGAGGATACCACCCTATCATACCAAATCACAACCATTTTAATAGCATGTTAGCATGCAAGGTAAACCATTATAAGCTCCTAGCTAATCAAGCATGGCACAAGAAACTATGATCTCTAGTTGTCATTGCAAACATGTTTATTCATAATAGGCTGAATCAGGAATGATGAACTAATCATATTTACAAAAACAAGAGAGGTCGAGTTCATACCAGCTTTTCTCATCTCAGTCAGTCCATCATATATCGTCATAATTGCCTTTCACTTGCACGACCGAATAGTGTGAATAATAATAATAGTGCACGTGCATTGGACTAAGCTGGAATCTGCAAGCATTCAATAAACAGGAGAAGACAAGGCAATATGGGCTCTTTTTGTCAGATCAACAATAATGCATATAAGAGCTACTTCAACAATTTAATTATGGTCTTCTCCTATCGACCCCCAAAGAAAAGAAAAGAAATAAAACTATTTACACGGGAAAGCTCCCAACATGCAAAAGAAGAACAGGAAATCTTTTTGGGTTTTATTTTTAATTACTACTACAAGCATGGAAAGTAAACTAATTAAAAGCTACAACTAAATTTTTTTGGTTTTTCTTAATGTTTATCAAACACACAAGAAGAGAGCATAAAAAGGAAAATAAACTAGCATGGATGATACAATGAAAAAGTATGAGCACCGACATCTAGCAATGAGTGTGTGAACATGAATATAATGTCGGTGAGGAATACGTACTCCCCCAAGCTTAGGCTTTTGTCCTAAGTTGGTCTATGGCCATGGTTGGCCTGGCGGATATCCATAATAATAGTTGGGGTCGTACTAAGATGCAGCAGCTATCGCCTCCTGAGCTGCAGCGTGGCAGCGAGCGGCCTCCGCCCTCCTCTCGTACTCATCTGCCTCCTCTCTGGTAATAACATATCTTCATTTTGCCTGATAATCAAAGAAGGCAGGAGCAGGGAGAGTAATACGGACAGCACGACGTCTGTCAAAGATTAAACGATACCGGAGAGGTGATTCATTCCTCTCGACAAACTGGTGGTGAACCATAGCCTCATAATCCAAATAAGCAGGAGGCAACTCAATATCATCTTCGCGTATGGCTACACCAAGAAAATTAGCTATGCGGGTTGCATAAATTCCACCAGAGAAATCTCCATTAAATATATTAAGATGCAACCTACGTGCAACAATGGCTCCCTAATTATAAGATTTATCTCCTAACACAGCACTCCTAAGAATACTGAGGTCGGGGACACACATGTGACATGCCTCATCTTTACCATTAGTGCATCTACCTATGAAGAGAGCAAAATAATGTATAGCAGGAAAGTGAATGCTCCCTATAGTAGCTTGTGTTATATCTCTAGATTCCCCCACAGTTATACTAGCAAGAAAATCTTTAAATTCAGATTTGCGAGGGTCCCTGATACTACCCCATTGTGGAAGTTTGCAAGCAGTGGTAAAATCCTCTAAGTCCATAGTGTAAGAATTTTCATAAAGATCAAACAAGACAGTTGGAGAATTACGTGAAGATGAAAATTCAAACCTCCTCACAAAGGAACTAGTGAGATAGTGATACTGGTTGCACTTTTCTTCCTCGAAGCTCACAAGATAAGCGTTACGCAAATATGCGTTAAATTCTTCCTTAATTCCCGCTCGATCCATAAAGTTTTCCGAAGGCCATTCACAAGGACGCACTGAAGCGTTTCTTGGTGGCTCATCATCAGCATCACGCATTGCAAGCCTGGGCTCTTGTTTCCTTGAAGAACCACCTTGGTACATTTTCCAAAACATATTTCTTCCTCTGAAAAATTTCTAAAATTTTTAGTAACTTCAAAATAAAAGTGAACAAAGCTCAATAATATTGATAGCAACTACTACTACAAGTGCCTAGAGCCTATATCATGCATCAAAACTACTTTTGGCCATATAAATTTGACATGCAAGCTCGAGAACAGGGTCACCTAAGCAGCACAAATTTGCAATGAATAAAGCACTAGAACAAAAACTAATTGGACCAATGGAGGAGTCACATACCAAGGAACAATCCCCCAAGCAGTTTTGTGAGAGGTGCTTTGAGCAAGGAGATCGAAAATGGCAGCAAAATGAGCTTGGACTCGGGTTTGAGCTAGATATTCGTGTTTGTGGGAGGAAGAAGGAGTGTGTGGGTGCAGGAATAAGTGGAGGGGGGCCACCGTGGGCCCACGAGGCAGGGGACGCGCCCAGGGGGTAGGGCGCGCCCCTGACCCTCGTGGCCAGGTGCTAGCTCCTCCTGTTGTGTTCTCAGTGCCAAATATTCTCAAATATTCCAGAAAAAATCATATTTAAATTTTAGGGCATTGGAGAACTTTTATTTTCGGGGTATTTTTATATTGCACGGATAATCAGATAACAGACAGAAAACACTATTTTTATTTTATTTAATATAAATAACAGAAAGTAAAAGGAGGGTACACAAGGTTGTGCCTTCTAATTTCATCCATCTCATGCTCATCAAAAGGAATCCACTAACAAGGTTGATCAAGTCTTGTTAACGAACTCATTCCGAATAACATGGAACCGGAGAAATTTCGAATAACACTATGTTACCTCAACGGGGATATGCACATCCCCAATAATAAGAATATCATATTTCTTTTTGATAGTAGGTAGAGGAAATTCAAAACCTCCAATAATAATTGATGGAATTTTTCGAATAGAGTTGATACTATGAACTTGAGGCTGTTTCCTCGGAAAGTGTACTGTATGCTCATTACCATTAACATAAAAAGTGGCATTGCCTTTAGTGCAAGAAATAACAGCCCCTGCAGTATTCAAAAAGGGTCTTCCAAGAATTATAGACATACTATCATCCTCGGGAATATCAAGAATAACAAAGTCCGTTAAAATGGTAACGTTTGCAACTACAACAGGCACATCCTCGCAAATACCGACAGGTATAGCAGTTGATTTATCAGCCATTTGCAAAGAATTTCAGTAGGTGTCAACTTATTCAAATCAAGTCTACGATATAAAGAGAGAGGCATAACACTAACACCGGCTCCAAGATCACATAAAGCAGTTTTAACATAATTTCTTTTAATGGAGCATGGTATAGTGGGTACTCCTGGATCTCCTAGTTTCTTTGGTATTCCACCCTTAAAAGTATAATTAGCAAGCATGGTGGAAATTTCAGCTTCCGGTATATTTCTTTTATTTGTAACAATATCTTTCATATACTTAGCATAAGGATTCATTTTAAGCATATCAGTTAACCGCATACGCAAAAAGATAGGTCTAATCATTTCAGCAAAGTGCTCAAAATCCTCATCATCCTTTTTCTTGGATGGTTTGGGAGGAAAAGGCATGGGTTTCTGAACCCAAGGCTCTCTTCCCTTACCATGTTTCCTAGCAACAAAGTTTTTCTTATCATAACGTTGATTCTTTCATTGTGGGTTATCAAGATCAACAGCAGGTTCAATTTCTATATCATTATCATTACTAGGTTGAGCATCATCGTGAACATTATCATTGACATTATCACTAGTTTCAGGTTCATTACCAGATTGTGTTTCAGCATCAGAAATAGAGATATCATTTGGATTCTCAGGTGTTTCAACAATAGGTTCACTAGAAGCATGCAAAGTCCTATCATTTTTCTTTTTCTTCCTTTTAGAAGGACTAGGTGCATCTATATTATTTCTCTGAGAATCTTGCTCAATTCTCTTAGGATGGCCTTCAAGATACAAAGGTTCCTGAGTCATTTTACCACCTCTAGTCATAACTCTAACAGCATTATCATTATCCTTACTATTCAATTCATTGAGCAAATCATTTTGAGCCTTAAGTACTTGTTCTACTTGAGTGGTAACCATAGAAGCATGTTTACTAATAAGTTTAAGTTCACCTTTGATATTAGCCATATAATCACCCAAGTATTCAAGCGTATCGGTATTATATTTCAATTGTCTACCAAAATAAGCATTAAAGTTTTCTTGTTTAACAATGAAATTGTCAAACTCATCTAAGCATTGTCTAGCAGACTTATAACGAGGGATATCACCTTCATCAAATCTATAGAGAGAATTTACCTTTACTACCTGTGTCGGGTTATCAAGACCACGAGATTCTTCAATAGGTGATGGATGAAGATCATAGGCGGTAAATTAAGACCATGTATTTCTTCAATAGGAGGTAAATTCTTAACATCTTGAGCTTTAATACCTTTCTCTTTCATAGATTTCTTTGCCTCTTGCATATCTCTAGGACTGAGAAATAGAACACCTCTTTTCTTCAGAGTTGGTTTAGGAATAGGCTCAGGAACTAGCTCAGGAAGTGTCCAAATATTTTCATTTGTCAACATATTATTCAATAGAATTTCAGCTTCATCCGGTGTTCTTTCCCTGAAAACAAAACTAGCACAACTATCCAGGTACTCTTTGGAGGCATCGGTTAGTCCATTATAAAAGATATCAAGTATTTCATTCTTCTTAAGAGGATGATCAGGCAAAGCATTAAGTAACTTGAGAAGCCTCCCCCAAGCTTGTGGGAGACTCTCTTCTTCAATTTGCACAAAATTATATATATCCCTTAAAGCAGCTTGTTTCTTATGAGCAGGGAAATATTTAGCAGAGAAGTAATAAATCATATCCTGGGGACTATGCACACAACCAGGATCAAGAGAATTAAACCATATCTTAGCATCACCCTTTAATGAGAACGGAAATATTTTAAGGATATAAAAGTAACAAGCTCTCTCATCAGTAGTGAACAGGGTGGCTATATCATTTAATTTAGTAAGATGTGCCACAACAGTTTCAGATTCATAACCATGAAAAGGTTCAGATTCAACCAAAGTAATTATATCAGGATCAACACAGAATTCATAATCCTTATCAGTAACAAAGATAGGTGAAGTAGCAAAAGCAGGGTCAGGTTTCATCCTAGCATTTAGAGATAGCTTATTCCATTTAGCTAATAACCTCTTGAGTTCGTATCTATCTTTGCAAGCTAAAATAGCTAAAGCAGCTTCTTTTTCAAAAACATAACCCTCAGGAATAACAGGTGAGTCTTCATCACCACTTTCATCAATATTATCAGATTCAATATTTTCATTCTCTCTAACCCTGGCAAGTTGTTCATCAAGAAATTCACCAAGTGGCATAGTAGTATCAAGCATAGAAGCAGTTTCATCATAAGTATCATGCATAGCAGAAGTGGCATCATCAATAATATGCGACATATCAGAACGAATAGCAAAAGCAGGTTTAGGTGTCGCAAGCTTACTCAAAACAGAAGGTGAATCAAGTGCAGAGCTAGATGGCAGTTACTTACCTCCCCTCGTAGTTGAGGGATAAATCTTGGTTCTTGGATCTTTCAAGTACTTCATAATGATAAGAAGATATAAATCCCAAGTGACTCAAAGAATAGAGTTATGCTCCCCGGCAACGGGGCCAGAAAATAGTCTTGATAACCCACAAGTATATGGGATCGCAGTAGTTTTTGAGGGTAGAGTATTCAACCCAAATTTATTGATTCGACACAAGGGGAGCCAAAGAATATTCTCAAGTATTAGCAGCTGAGTTGTTAATTCAACCACACCTGGAAACTTAATATCTGCAGCAAAGTGTTTAGTAGCAAAGTAATATGATAGTAGTGGTAACAGTAGCAAAAGGTAACAGTAGCAAAAGTAATGTTTTTGGTATTTGTCGGATGCGGTTCATCATGTAACAATCATAACATAGGGTGACACAGAACTAGCTTCAGTTCATCAATGTAATGTAGGCATGTATTCCGAATATAGTCATCCATGCTTATGGAAAAGAACTTGCATGACATCTTTTGTCCTACCCTCCCGTGGCAGCGGGGTCCTAGCGGAAACTAAGGGATATTAAGGCCTCCTTTTAATAGAGTACTTGACCAAAGCATTAACACATAGTGAATACATGAACTCCTCAAACTACGGTCATCACCGGTAAGTATCCCGATTATTGTCACTTTGGGGTTAACGGATCATAACACATAATAGGTGACTATAGACTTGCAAGACGGGATCAAGAACTCTCATATATTGATGAAAACATAATAGGTTCAGATCTGAAATCATGGCACTCGGGCCCTAGTGACAAGCATTAAGCATAGCAAAGTCATAGCAACATCAATCTTAGAACATAGTGGATACTAGGGATCAAACCCTAACAAAACTAACTCGATTACATGATAGATCTCATCCAACCCATCACCGTCCAGCAAGCCTACGATGGAATTACTCACGCACGGCGGTGAGCATCATGAAATTGGTGATGGAGGATGGTTGATGATGATGATGGCGACGGATTCCCCTCTCCGGAGCCTCGAACGGACTCCAGATCAGCCCTCCCGAGAGGTTTTAGGGCATGGCGGCAGCTCTGTATCATAAAATATGATGAATTATTCTCTCTGGGTTTTTTCTCCCCGAAACCAAATATATAAAGTTGGAGTTGAGGTCGGAGGAGCTCCAGGGGGCCCACGAGGTAGGGGGCGCACCCTAGGGGGCAGGCGCGCCCCCCACCCTCGTGGACAGGTGGTGGGCCCCCTGGTCTTCATCTTTTGCAAGGATTTTTTATTATTTCCGAACAGATGTTCCGAAAAGTTTCAGGTCATTCCGAGAACTTTTGTTTCTGCACATAAATAACACCATAGCAATTCTGCTGAAAACAGCGTCAGTCCAGGTTAGTTCCATTCAAATCATGCAAGTTAGAGTCCAAGACAAGGGCAAAAGTGTTTGGAAAAGTAGATACGTCGGAGACGTATCAACTCCCCCAAGCTTAAACCTTTGCTTGTCCTCAAGCAATTCAGTTGATAAACTGAAAGTGATAAAGAAAAACTTTTACAAACTATGTTTGCTCTTGTTGTTGTCCTCATCATTATCAATCAAGCAGGACGTAGGGTATTACCTCCATAGAGAGGGCCTGAACCTGGGTAAACATCGTGTCCCCCGTCCCCTGTTACCATCGATCCTAGACGCACAGTTCGGGACCCCCTACCCGAGATCCGCCGGTTTTGACACCGACATTAGTGCTTTCATTGAGAGTTCCATTGGGCCATCAACGAAAGGTTCGATGGCCCCTTCAATCGTCTATAGTGACGCTGTCCAAGGAGAAACCTTCCTCCCCGGACAGATTTTCGTGTTCGGCAGCTTCGTACTACGGGCCAACTCGCTTGGCCATCTGGAGCAGATCGATAGCTACGCTCCTGGCCACCAGGTCAGATTTGGAAGCTTGAACTACGTCGCGGATATCTGTGGAGACTTGATCTTCAACGGATTTGAGACCGCAGCAATCGCTCCTCCTCGCCCCGATGAACATGAATTAAATCTGTCATCGAATCACATCTAGGAGATGGTCCCTGTTGCTGCAACGACCTTAGAACCGGAGCTGATCGCGCCATCCGAGGCCACAGAGTCCATGGCGTTGGAGCCGCACACGGACTCGGCACCCTGCAATATTTGCGTCAATGGAACTCTGGACTCGTCTCCGACTATAAGTCCCGGACCACGTACGCCTGCGGGCACCGAGCTGGATCGGTTATCGATTTTTGAATTTAGCGTCGCAGACATCTTCCAGCACTCACCTTTGGGTGATGTGCTAAACTCTTTAAAGAACTTATCCTTGGAGAAGAACTCATGGCTGGACTATGTTCGATTCGAGCTAGAGGCTGATAACGGGGAATTTTACTTCCCACACACCACCCACTTCATAGCCACCGTCGATGACTTAACCGACGTGCTTGATTACGGATCCGAAGACATCGACGGTATTGACGACGATGCTGACCAGGAGCGAGGACAAGACCCGCCATTTACTGGACATTGGACGGCCACCTCTTCGTACGATGTGTACATGGTTGACACACCTAAAAAAGCTAGCGACGATGACAAAGGGGATCCAGTTGCGGATAAACCTTCTGAGACACAGTCCAAGCGCCGGTGCCCTAAACGCCGTTCTAAGCCTCGTCGCTCAAAAGATGGCCACACTGGAAAACAATGAAGACCCTGTTGGAGCTGCATCCGAACAGGAGGAACAAGACAACGGGCAAGATGACCCTGATAAACAGGCCATGCCCAATGACCCAGATGATGATAGTTATCGTCCAGTCTCCGAAGATGAGGAGAGCCTTGGTAGCAAGGATTTCATCGTGCCTGAGGCACCCCTAGAGCAGGAACGCTTCAAGCGCCAGCTAATAGCTACCGCTAGAAGCCTGAAAGAGAAGCAGCAGCAGCTCCAGGCTAATCAAGACCTGCTCATTGACAGGTGGACTGATGTCCTGGCAGCCGAAGAATACGGCCTCAAGCGCCCAGCCAAGAGTTACCCAAAGCGCAAACTGCTACCTCAGTTTGATGAGGAGGCACCAAATCCCATACTCCCCTCGCGTAATGCGGAACGACCACCATGCGGTCGGGATAGTGCGGTAGACCGACCACCCCGTGGTCGGGACAAAACGGCAACTCAGGCCGAACAACAAGCGGCCCCACCGCCTCGCAAAAACAGGGATAGAACAACTCGGGATCATACATACGACCTTCGGCAGGAGCTGGACAGTAGAGCAGGACACACTAGATCAATCTACGGATCGTGAGGACACTTCCCGACTCGAGATGACAGCTACCTATTCGGACGTGACAAACCTAGTCACACCCGGGCCGATAACCGTAGACGGACTTCATCAGAGGTGCGCCGTGACACGGCCCGATATAGAGGCGCCGCACACCCTCTTTGCTTCACAGATGAGGTGCTGGATCACGAATTCCCCGAGGGGTTCAAGCCCGTCAATCTTGAATCATACAACGGAACAACCGATCCCGCAGTATGGATTGAGGACTTTATTCTCCGTCCACATGGCCCATGGAGACGACCTCCACGCCAGCAAATACCTCCCACTAAAACTCAAAGGGCCATCTCGACACTGGCTAAATAGCCTGCCCGAGAATTCCATCGGCAGCTGGGAGGACTTGGAAGAAGCCTTCCTTGACAACTTCCAAGGTACATATGTCCGGCCGCCTGATGCCCATGAATTAAGCCACATAGTTCAACAAACCTGGAGAATCAGCCAGAAAATTCTGGACTATGTTCCTAACCAAAAAGAACCAGATCGTTGACTGTCCGGATGCCGAAGCCCTAGCGGCCTTTAAGCACAGCATCCGTGAATAATGGCTCGCCCGCCACCTCGTCCAAGAAAACCCGAGGTCCATGGCAGCCCTCATGGCACTTATGACCTGCTTTTGCGCGGGAGAGGATAGTTAGCTGGCTCGCAGTACAAACACAGCCAATGAAGCAGGCCCCTCCAAGGCCAAAAACAGCTCCAGCAAAGCTCCGACGCAATAGATACAAACGCCGCAGCAATGGCGATAACACAGATGACACTACAATTCACGCCGGATTCAGTGGCTCCAAATCCGGCCAGCGAAAGAAGCCCTATAAAAGGAACGGCGGAGGACCATCCAGCTTGGACCGCATACTCGATCGTCCGTGCCAGATACATGGCACCCCTGACAAACCGGCCAACCATACTAACAGAGATTGTCGGGTCTTTAAGCAAGCCAGCAAGGCAAACAACGGAAACAAGGAAGGGGAATCACAGAGCAAGGATGAAGGCGAGGAGCCCCGGTAGCCGAACACTGGGGGGCAGAAGAAATTCCCGCCTCAAGTCAAAACGGTGAACATGATATATGCTACACACATCCCCAAAAGGGAGCGCAAGCGCGCACTCAGGGACGTTTATGCGGTAGAGCCAGTCGCCCCAAAATTCGACCCATGGTCGTCATTCCCGATCACCTTTGATCGTCGTGATCATCCAACTAGCATCTGTCATGGCGATTCGGCCGCATTGGTACTCGACCCAATCATCGACGGATTTCACATGACACGAGTCCTAATGGACGGTGGTAGCACCCTCAATCTGCTCTATCAGGATATAGTGCACAAAATGGGCATTAATCCCTCACGAATCAAGCCCACGATAACTACCTTTAAAGGGGTTATACCAGGTGTAGAGGCCCGTTGTATGGGCTCAATCACGCTGGAGGTGGTCTTCGGTTCCCCGGATAACTTCCGAAGTGAAGAGCTAATCTTCGATATCGGCCCCTTCCGCAGCGGCTACCACGCATTGCTCGGATGAACCGCGTTTGCTAGATTCACATGGTGCCACATTATGCTTATCTCAAGCTCAAGATGCCCAGTCCATGCGGTGTCATTACAATAAATGGAAACACGGAACATTCCCACCATAAAGAGGAGCACACCGCCGCCCTAGCAGCAGAAGTATAGAGAGGCCTTCTCAAGCGGCGCCATAATCCGGCCGCCGACCCTTGGACATCGTCAAGAAGGTCTGGACTACACCGCAACAGGGCAGCCCGGTTCGTCAAGAGCTGAATTAGTAAATCCAGCCTCCGTCCCAGCCCCGATAAGGAAAGGGCATACGTACCGCGAGTACATAACTACGCACCCAAAACCCCATGGGCACTGATGGAGGCATAACTCGCTCGCGATCCACAGTGCGGCTTGACCGACCCGGGGATTCGCACGCCTTTATTTTTTTTTCTTTTTATTATGGGTTTTTTCTCTTTTCGAGGTCTACGCGGACGACCCGTTTGCAGAACACACCAAGGAGGCAAGGAGCTCTTGCATACAAGGGAATCCCCATGTGGTCTCTATTAAACGATTGCCATACTTGTCTTACATACCCGCACGCAGCTTGCCCTTGGTTGGGGCATGTTAAATAGCCTTACTTTCTTATTACATTACTTGCACAAAGTATGCCTCGACGTACTAATTACATCACAACGGTGAATAAATGGTGGCGTCAGCTTATTACTTAATTTTCCTGTTTCCTCACCTTTGTATATATTACTTATTGCACACGTACACCATGGTACGTACTACTGCGCCAGGGGCTTCATTACACCCCGCATTACGGCAATAAAAGTCCGAACACCTTTTCAGTATAGTTCGGCACCCCGAACTTATAGAATTATATGCATCGGCTCCGAATCATGTCTTTGGTCAATAGTTGGGTTGCCCGGCTCCTGTGCTTACTACCTTACGTTCCACTATATCGGCTAGGGTAGTAAAGGGAGAACTACTGCGATTGTGTCCCGATTCTTCCAGACAAGCACCTCAGTAGAGAAAGCCGAAAACTGACTGTCATGATGTGGCGAGAGCTGGTCAGTTGTTCGAGAGGTTCCAAATCGTTAGAGATTTTTTCCGCTTCTTGCAAAGAATCGGTTCCTTCGATTAGGCGTGTATAACGCCCCTAGTTCGGCCTTCCGAATACCAGGGGCTTCGCCAACTTTCTTAATTGTCAAACTCCTATGGCTAAGTGAGGGCGGTAAAGGCCAGAATGTGGAGTGAAGAGTGTTTAGATTTATCCCAAGCACCCCCGTACTATCTACGTGGGGGCAGAAGCCGACGACTGGTCAACCCTCAGATTTCATAAATGACCGCACATGAGGTAAAATGTAAATCGCAAGCATTATAATACATAACATCATTGTTCCATATTACAGGACAGGACAATACAAATGTTCTCATGGGGATATAACATCCTTCGAACATTGTTCTGCCACAAGGCGGGACCCCTCCAGGACACCATCAAAATAGTGCTTGGGTCGACGATGCTCCTTGCCCTCCGGCGGCCCCTCGATCATCAGCTTCTTGGCATCCAGCTTTGTCCAATGCGTGTTGACGCGGGAAAATGCCATACGCGCACCTTCAATACAGACCGACCGCTTCACGGCTTCAAGCCACGGACAGGCACTTACAAGCCGTTTAACAAGTCTAAAGTAGCTGCTAGGTACAGGCTCGGCAGGCCACAGCCGGACTATCAGGTCCTTCATGGCTAGCTCTGCCGACCTGTGCAGCTCGACCAACTGCTTTAGCTGGTCGCTGAAGGACAACGGATGTTCGGGTCCAAGATATTGGGACCAGAACATCTTCTCTATAGACATCCCTTCTCCGGCTCTATAATACTCGTCAGCATCTGATATACTGCGCGGCGGATCCGTAAACGCCCCTGGAAAATCGAAACTCGGATGAGTACAAGGAACATTTCTTCTACATACTTACTTTGCATGGTGAAAGAATTACCCGCCGCAATCTCCTTGGCCGCTTGAATGTCCTGGAGGGCGTTCTGGGCTTCGGCTCGTGCATCCTGTGCGCTCCGGCGGGCCTTCGCCATCGCGGACGCTTGCGCCTTACAATCGCGCTCCAAGGACTCAAATCTCTCGATTGCACTCTGGAGTTGTTGCTGTGCCTCGCCAACCTGGGCCTCATGCTTCTCGTGTGCGGCGTGTTCCTTGACCGCTTTGTCCTCGGCTTCGGCCAACGCCTTCTTGAGGGCTGCCACCTCAGTCGCGGCCCCTAATAAAGTTTATGACACCTCAGTCCGGACGGACTATTCATTTTTTCTTATAATGTACTCGCGCGTTACGGCATACCTTGGCTATCCTCCAGTTGCTTCTTCACAAGGCCGAGCTCTTCCTCGGCCCGCTCTAGTTTCCGCTTCAGTCTGGAGACCTCCGCAGCATGAGCAGTGGCAGCCTGGAGCGATACCTACTTATTCACATAGACAACTTATGTTAGACTCTTGTGACATTTCTTTTTGATCCTCTGTTCGGCTTTTCCTTCCCGAACACCAAACAGAGCATCAGGGGCTACTGTCTATAATGTGATATTCTTCCTACAAACGCATTACTTACCTCAAAGCCCGATAGAAGGCTAGCACAGGCTTTGGTCAGTCCGTTTTTTTATGAACTGGACCTTCTCTATTACCGTGCCCATAAGGGCGCGGTGTTCATCCACAATAGAGGTGCCTCTTAGCGCCTCCATCGGGTTATCCGGTGCCTCTAGTTGGATAGAGGTCACCGGCGGAACAGGCACATTCCCTCCTTTTGGGGCCTGCCGCTCGCTGGACTCCGGAGCCGCATAGATCTCCGGAATGGTATCTGGCTCGGGTCCGAAGGGAACTCGGCCCCCGTCACCAGTCCCCATAGGGTCTTTTCCCCCCATGCGTCCGGCAATTAAGGAATCGTCCTGGGGCGGCACCCCGACGATCTCTGGAACACCCCCCCCCCCGGTCGGGGAAGGTCTTTTGCGACACCACCTCGTCATCACCCTTGGGAGAGACGGAATGAGCAAGTGGCGAAGACATGCTAGCCATCTCCTTTGAGTCTAGTGATCCCTCTGACGAGGATCGCGGGGAGCCATCGCGTGCTGGACTGCAATAACAAAGTTTAAGGTATATCAATATTACAAACCGGGAAGGCCAGACGTTTTCGAATTCTGGTACTTACGAGGTGGCCCGAGGCTTGGTCCGGCGAGGTCGCTTCGGACTACTGTCAACATCCCACATGGAGTTATCCGCGTGGGAGCCTCTAACCCTCTTAGGCGCTTTCACCTCCGGATTGGTGGGGGGCGCTCTCTTCTTCCTCCCCACCTCAGGTGGGGATTCGCTGTCTTCTTCCTCTTCGTAGTCATCAGCGGACGAAGAGGAAGTCTCGTCTTCGGACATCACGTCCGGAGCGCCTTTTTGGTGAGGGCCCTTCTTGGCCCCTTTGGCTGCTTTCTTGGCCGTCTTCTCCGGCACCTCATAAGGCGCTAGAAAAAGCATTTTCGTCAATAATGAAAATTCTTGGTCTTCGGGCAGCGGAGCCGGACAGTTAATCCCCTCCGCTATCTTGATCCAGGCCTGAAAACACGGGTAGGAAAGCTTAGGCTTTTTCTCAAAATATGCTAGTAAAGGGTACGCCTTGAAAACATTAAAAGAACTTACCGGGTTAGCTTGGCATTTTAAGCTAAGCCCGCGATCTTCGGTCGTGGGTGGTGGTGTCTCGCCGGCCTTGAAGAGCACTTTCCATATTTCTTCGTGCGTCGTGCCGAAGATCTCTAGTAGCGTCTGGTGCTTGGCCGGATTGTACTCCCACAGATAGCAAGTCCGGCGTTGGCACGGAACGACACAAATGAGCATGACCTGGACCACATTGACGAGCTTGATCTTCCTATCTATCATGTTCTGGACGCATGTCTAGAGGCCAATCAGCTCGTCCGAGGGACCCTAGGTTAGGCCCCTCTCTTGCCAGGAGGTGAGCCGCATCGGGATTCCGGATCTGAATTCGGGGGCCGCCACCCAGTTGGCGTCGCGTGGCACGGTGATATAGAACCACCCCGATTGCCACCATTTCACCGTCTCCGCGAACGAGCCTTTGGGCCAGGTAACATTGGGCATCTTGCCCACCATGGCGCCTTCGCACTCTTCTTGTTGACCTCTCACCACCTTCGGCTTCACATTGAAGGTCTTCAGCCATAGGCCGAAGTGAGGTGGGATGTGGAGAAAGGCTTCGCACACGACAATGAATGCCGTGATGTTGAGGATGAAGTTGGGAGCTAGGTCATGGAAGTCTAGCCCGTAGTAAAACATCAGTCCACGGATGAAGGGGTGAAGAGGGAAGCCTAGCCCGCGGACGAAATGTGTGAGAAACACAACCCTCTCGTGGGGCTCTAGAGTAGGGACGATCTGTCCTGTGGCCGGGAGTCGGTGAGCGATCTCTTTGGCCATATATCCGGCCTCTTGGAGCACCTTGATATCCTTCTTCTTGACCGAGGAGGCCATCCACTTATCCCCAACTCCAGATCCGGACATCTTTGGAGTGCTTTCTCGGTTGAGGGAAAAGCTAAAAGCTTGAGCGCTAGAGCTCAGGGACGGAAGGACTAAGGAGGAGCTGAGGTGTGGGTGAAGGAAGGGAATCCTTATCCCCTTATAAAGGCCACGAATATCAAGCGTCTCCCCACTCACCTTAAACTCGCCTATTTCCAAGGGCCGTGCAAACGGCATGGTTGGGTCACCCATGCCCGTATTAACGAGAATCCCATGATAAGGGGACACGATCTCTACTTTGACAAGACATGCCAATGGCAACCACGTCTTGGGACATGGGCATCGAAACATGAAAACGGTTTGGAACTGTGACAGGGCACACATGATGTCATATTATGAAAAGCTGTCAGCAGATTAGACTCGTGTAAAAATATATATTCTCTCTGCGGGTTTTTTTTTTGACAGAAAGACTGTAAGGGAACCTCCTACAGTATAATTGGTGCAAAAAACCCAAATTGCAAGTACCATGCCTTGAACCTGGGTGGGTGGGAAGGCATCAGCCCCTTCACACCACTAGGCTATGCCTTAGTCTGCATCCGAAGACTATCTTGAAGTTCGGATAGAAGGGAACCCGCCTTGCAATTCCGAATATAATCTGCACGCCGGACTCCTCTTCATTGCAGCCAGTTCAGGGGCTACTGAGGGAGTCCTGGACTAAGGGGTCCTCAGGCATCCGACCTATTATCTATTGGGCCAGACTGATGGGCTGTGAAGACATGAAGGCCGAAGACTGTACCTGTGTCCGGATTGGACTCTCCTTGGCGTGGAAGGCAATCTTGGCAACCGACTATGAAGATTCCTTCTTATGTAACCGACTCTATGTAAACCCTAGATCCCCTCGGTGTCTATATAAACCGAAGGGGTTAGTCCGGAAAGGATATACTCATTACCATAGTCATGTAGGCTAGGCTTCTAGGGTTTAGCCATTACGATCTTGTGGCAGATCAACTCTTGTAAACACTCATATTCATCAATATCAATCAAGCAGGACGTAGGGTATTACCTCCATAGAGAGGGCCCGAACCTGGGTAAACATCATGTCCCCCGTCCCCTGTTACCATCGATCCTAGACACACAGTTCGGGACCCCCTACCCGAGATCCGCCAGTTTTGACACCGACACCCATCAATAGATATAGATGTGAGTGAGTAGGGATTTCCATGCAACAGATGCACTAGAGCTATACGTATATGAAAGCTCAACAAAAGAAACTAAGTGGGTGTGCATCCAACTTGCTTGCTCATGAAGACCTAGGGCATTTTGAGGAAGCCCATCATTGGAATATACAAGCCAAGTTCTATAATGAAAACTTCCCACTAGTATATGAAAGTGATATCATAGGAGACTCTCTATCATGAAGATCATGGTGCTACTTTGAAGCACAAGTGTGGAAAAAGGATATTAGCATTGTCCCTTCTCTCTTCTTCTCTCGTTCATTTTTTTTATTTGGGCCTTTTCTCTCTTTTTTGGCCTCTTTTTCGTCTGGAGTCTCATCCCGACTTGTGGGGGAATCATAGTCTCCATCATCCTTTCCTCACTTGGGACAATGCTCTAATAATGATGATCATCACACTTTAATTTACTTACAACTCAAGAATTACAACTCGGTACTTAGAACAAAATATGACTCTATGTGAATGCCTCTGGCGGTGTACCGGGATGTGCAATGATGCATGAGTGACATGTATGAAGAATTATGAACGGTGGCTTTGCCACAAATACGATGTCAACTACATGATCATGCAAGCAATATGACAATGATGAAGCGTGTCGTAATAACGGAACGGTGGAAAGTTGCATGGCAATATATCTCGGAATGGCTATGGAAATGCCATAATAGGTAGGTATGGTGGCTGTTTTGAGGAAGGTATATGGTGGGTTTAAGGTACCGGCGAAAGTTGCGCGATACTAGAGAGGCTAGCAATGGTGGAAGGGTGAGAGTGCGTATAATCCATGGACTCAACATTAGTCATAAAGAACTCACATACTTATTGCAAAAATCTATTAGTTATCGAAACAAAGTATTACGCGCATGCTCCTAGGGGGTAGATTGGTAGGGAAAGACCATCGCTCGTCCCCGACCGCCACTCATAAGGAAGACAATCAATAAATAAATCATGCTCCGACTTCATCACATAACGGTTCACCATACGTGCATGCTACAGGAATCACAAACTTCAACACAAGTATTTCTCAAATTCACAACTACTCAACTAGCATGACTCTAATATCACCATCTCCATATCTCAAAACAATTATCAAGTATCAAACTTCTCATAGTATTCAATGCACTTTCTATAAAAGTTTTTAGATTATTCCTAAAAGAAAATTTCCATGTTGTTCTAAAGGACTCTCAAAATAATATAAGTGAAGCATGAGAGATCAATAGTTTCTATAAAACAAATCCACCACCATGCTCTAAAAGATATAAGTGAAGAACTAGAGCAAAAACTATATAGCTCAAAAGATATAAGTAAAGCACATAGAGTATTCTAATAAATTTCAAATCATGTGAGTCTCTCTCAAAAGGTGTGTACAGCAAGGATGATTGTGGTAAACTAAAAAGCAAAGGCTCAAATCAGACACGACGCTTCAAGAAAAACACATATCATGTGGTGAATAAAAATATAGCTCCAAATAAAGTTACCGATAGACGAAGACGAAAGAGGGGATGCCTTCCGGGGCATCCCCAAGCTTAGACTTTTTGGTGTCCTTGAATTATACCTCGGGGTGCCATGGGCACCCCCAATCTTAGGCTATTTCCACTCCTTGTTCCATAATCCATCAAATCTTTACCCAAAACTTGAAAACTTCACAACACAAAACTCAAAATAGAAAATCTCCTGAGCTCCGTTAGCGAAAGAAAACAAAACACCACTTCAAGGTACTGTAATGAACTCATTATTGTTTTATATTGGTGTTAAACCTACTGTATTACAACTTCTCTATGGTTTATAAACTCTTTTACTAGCCATAGATTCATCAAAATAAGCAAACAACACAAGAAAAGCAGAATCTGTCAAAAACAGAACAGTCTGTAGTAATCTGTAGGTTTCGACCACTTCTGTAACCCCAAAAATTCTAAAATAAATTTATGGACGTGAGGAATTTATCTATTAATCATCTTCAAAAATAATTAACTAAATAGCACTTTCCAAATAAAAATGGCAGCAATTCTCGTGAGCGCTAAAGTTTCTGTTTTTTACAGCAAGATAAAAAAAGACTTTCCCCAAGTCTTCCCAACGGTTCTACTTGGCACAAATACTAATTAAACACAAAAAGCACAACCAAAACACAGGCTAGATAAATTATTTATTACTAAACAGGAGCAAAAATCAAGGAATAAAAATAAAATTGGGTTGCCTCCCAACAAGCGCTATCGTTTAATGCCCCTAGCTAGGCATAAAAGCGAAGATAGATCTAGGTATTGCCATCTTTGGTAGGCAATCCATAAGTGGCTCTCATAATAGATTGATATGGTAATTTAATTTTATTTATAGGGAAGTGTTACATGCCTTTCCTTGACAGAAATTGGAATCTAATATTCCCTTCCTTCATATCAATAATTGCACCAATCGTTCTAAGGAAAGGTCTACCAAGAATAATAGGACATGAAGGATTGCAATCTATGTCAAGAACAATGAAATCTACGGACACATAGTTCCTATTCGCAACAATAAGAACATCATTAATTCTTCCCATAGGTTTGCTAATAGTGGAATCCGCAAGGTGCAAGGTTAAAGAACAATCATCAAAATCACGGAAACCTAGCAAATCACATAAAGTTTTTGGAATCGTGGAAACACTAGCACCCAAATCACACAAAGCATAGAATTCATGATCTTTAATTTTTATTATAATTGTAGGTTCCCACTCATCATAAAGTTTTCTAGGGATAGAAACTTCCAACTCAAGTTTTTCTTCATAAGATTGCATCAAAGCATCAACGATATGTTTAGTAAAAGCTTTATTTTGACTATAAGCATGAGGAGAATTTAGCACGGATTGCAACAAGGAAATACAATCTATCAAAGAGAAATTATCATAATTAAATTCCTTGAAATCCAAGATAGTGGGTTCATTTCTATTTAAAGTTTTAACCTCTTCAATCCACTTTTAACAAATTTTGCATCAAGATCTAAAAACTCCGAATTTTTGGAAGGCCTTCTAGGTAAAGGTGGCTAATCTTTAGTCCCATCATTATCAAGATTCATATTGCAAAACAAATATTTAATAGGGGACACATCAATAACTTTTAGATCTTCATCCTTATTATCATGGAAACTAAAAGAACACGCTTTCACAAAGCAATCTTTTTTAGCATGCATCCTAGCGGTTCTTTCTTTGCATTCATCAATGGAAATTCTCATGGATTTGAGAGACTCATTGATATCATGCTTAGGTGGAATAGATATAAGTTTCAAATAATCAACATCAAGAGAAATTCTATCAACGTTCCTAGCCAATTCATCAACCTTAAGCAATTTTTCTTCAAGCAAAGCATTAAAATTCTTTTGAGAATTCATAAACTCCTTAACACTAGTCTCAAATTCAGAGGGAATCTTATTAAAATTTCCATAAGAATTGTTGTAGGAATTACCATAATTATTAGAGGAATTACTAGGAAACGGCCTAGAATTAAAATTACCTCTATACGCGCTATTACCAAAATTGTTCCTACCAACAAAATTCACATCCATAGATTCATTATTATTCTCAATCAAAGTAGACAAAGGCATATCATTAGGATCAGTAGGAGCACTCTTATTAGCAAACAATTTCATAAGTTCATCCATCTTCCACTCAAAACATTAATTTCTTCTATCGCATGCACTTTTTTACTAGTAGATCTTTCGGTGTGCCATTGAGAATAATTAACCATAATATTGTCTAGGAGTTTAGTACCCTCTCCTAAAGTGATTTCCTTAAAAGTGCCTCCTGCGGCCGAATCTAAAATATTTCTAGAAGCAAAATTCAATCCGGCATAAAATTCTGTATAATCATCCAAAGATTCAAACCATGTGTAGGGCAATTATGTATCATTAATTTCATCCTCTCCCAAGATTGTGCAACATGTTCATGATCAAGTTGCTTAAAATTCATAATATCATTTCTAAGAGAGATGATCTTAGTGGGAGGAAAATACTTAGAGATAAAAGCATCTTTGCACTTATTCCATGAATCAATACTATTTTAGGCAAAGACGAAAACCAAGCTTTAGCACGATCTCTAAGGGGAAAAGGAAATAGCTTCAATTTAACAATATCATTGTCCACATCTTTCTTATTTTGCATATCACACAAATCAACAAAGCTATTTAGATGGGTAGCAGCATCTTCACTAGGAAGGATGGCGAATTGATCTTTCATGACAAGATTCAACAAAGCAACATTAATTTCACAATATTCAGCA
>NC_053025.1:45671017-45681931 GCF_003073215.2 Triticum urartu
ATTTTAATCCTTTGTCTTTTGGTCTCGGTTCTTGAAAGTCTTGAGCATGCATATTTACTTCTTGTAGTTTCTTTGGCATGTTTTCTTTCTTTGACCCAATATATAGGGGGAACTCCACCAAGTCTCAAATTGGATGAGATGTGCATGAAATTCATTTTCATATCTATATGCACATATTTATGTGGAGTTTGTCCTATGTGTTGTTGGTTCTCTAACTCTTTGGTCCCAATGAGTTTGGGTACCATTTTGTTTGTGTTGTTGTTCTAGGAACAAGTGGAGATGCATTGGATGCTCGGCTCACTCACAAGGAAGGTGTTGTCACCATGTGCTTATTGGAGTCAAGCTAGGATGATCAATGAACTACTTTGTACCTTCAATTGGTATCTACTACATCCTTCCAATGTTATCTCGGTAACAAGTATCTTCATATACTTCATGCACACATTTCTTGCATCAACCTTGTGTAGGTTGTATCATGGCATGTTATCCATTCTTTCTTGTGATACTTGTTTCCTTTCTCAAAGCATCCCAACAATGATGTCTTGTTGCTAGTTGTGATGTCTTTGATGTTCGTGTGGTTGGAATTCATTTATATACAATAAGACCATATCTAGCCATGTGCTATGCTCTCAAGCAAATATCTTATTGGTATATGTATGACTTCCTTTTGGATATCTTGTTCCTTCGTGTTGTAACTATTTCGGGTGTACATCCTTCTTTGTAGATATATATCATCATGATCTAGTCTACCTAGAACCATATACACTTGAGAGAAATTACATCTCTAGATGATATCCTTTCTTTCACGTCCACCTTGTCTTTCTTATGTTATTTCTTTGGTGGCTCCGTGAAAGCTTTTGCCTTGAGTGCGTGTCTTCTATCGTTGCATCTTGATGCGCTCTTGTGTGGTGAAGATTATTTTCCTCATGCTTATCTTTACGAGGTTTTTGCCATCTTAATTGGCATCCCTCGTCTTGATGCGCCTTTCATCTTCTATCTTCACCGCGGGTTGTCACAAGCATAGGTTCTCTATATGCTTATTAGTAAGCTTGTGAACCCATTTGCTAGTTGTGTGTGGGAATGATAGGCCTTGCACCGTGTGCCTCATTCTTTCAAGACTTTATTGATGCTTAATGCTCATCCGTACATTAGTCTTCTCAAGTGCATTGCCTTGACTCACACACATCATTTTGGTTGAGCCCATTCTTAAGTTGCCTCTTTTACTTGTTGCTCAACCATGTGTTTGTTGCAAGTACTAGGCTTTGGTTTCCTATATGCTCACTTGCACTTGTTGTAAGTTTCTATTGATTTTGGGGGAGCTATGATCCTATTTTGTGCACTTTGTATCCAAATACAAATATTCTTATGTGTGCACAAATCATGGGGATCTTCTCTAGTTTCTTTAGAACACTCCTTTGCTCATTTCATAATATCATTTATTCATGTGGCTCATAGGATCTTTGGCCTAGTTGGTTCAATTGGTATCTTTTGATAGCTTGCTTCAATTGGTATCTTTTGATTGCTTGATTGCTTGTGTCTCTCTTTGTTATGTCTTGTGGCATATCTTCTTTTGCAATCTTTGGGCCTCAATATAGTTTGTCTTCCTCCAGTATTTACCGTTGGATATGTGTAGTTTGCATTCCACTCTCTTGTTGAGAAATACACAATTTATGGAGGAACACATTTTATATTGGCCTTCTAAGCGCCCATTTTGGCAATCGATGCCAATGGGGGAGAAGTTTCAGAGAGTTTTGTGGAGAAGTTTAGAGAGTTTCTCTTCTGGCTTTGGTTTGTTCCTAAGCATACGCATCTCCTACACATGCATTATTGGTTGTTGCATTGCATGGTGATGCATAATTCCTTATATAAACTCTCTTCAAAGTGATTGTCATCAATTACCAACATGGGGGAGATTGAAAAGACATGCGGTGCCCCTATGTGTGGTTTTGGTAATTGATGACATTCTCTATGGACTAATGGTTGCATTGAGTTATATTTGAAGGATTTTTCCATAGGCATTTCTTGAAGTCCATGTGTTGGTTTCAAGGAGTTTATGGGTTGACCAAGGTGCTATTAAGGAATTATCCAAAGATTGGTCATGTGAGTGTTGAGCTTATTGCAAGCATGTCTTGAAGAAGATTGTGTGATCATTCATGTTTACCTTCAAGACATCATCAAATGAAGAGAGTTGGAAAGATTCAAGGTTGATCAAGACTAAGTCAAGAGTGAATCAAGTTGATCAACTCACAAACGAGTAGAAGATGTACTCGAGAGGGATCAAGTGATCCCATGGTATGGTAAGCATTGTCCATTGCACTCTATGTGTACTAACCCATGGTCTATGTGAGAGTCTATGTGGGGTTAGGTACGTGTCCATGGGCTTGCGTCAAGAGGATGATATCATACAACCCATGGGAAGGATGACATCAAGTGGTGATCGTCATCAAGATTGCCAGTGTGCAAGTTCAAGTGGAAATCACGAAGAGATCAAGTGCTTGAAGCTTGCCATCCATTGTGGTGTCAATGGACTTGTGAAGATGTGCCGAAGAGTGGCTCACCCATAGTGGAGTATGGGGGAGCAATCATCTAGTCTCCATCGACCCAACGCAATCAGAAAGGTGGTCCATCTTGAGGAGGACAAGATCGTCATCATCTAGCTCAAGTGGATCATGTGCAAGGCAAAGGTTTGCCCTTGATAGGTTTTCTATTTTACCGGTCTCATGGTGGTAGTTGGGAGACCGGGTTATAGGATCGATAGCCGTACTATCAAGGGGGGCTCTCAAGTGAGTAGCTTGATCGTATCGTTCGTCGAGAGCTCAAACCATTGCATCCTTGCATCATGTTTCTTGGTTCTTGTTTGGTTCTCTTTGTGAGTCTTAGAGCTTATGGTCATCTTGATGACAAGCTTGAGTTCATCGAAAACGGAGTTCGCATGCGTCTTCTATGATGTTTTCGGTGTTGGAGGTTTTACCGGTCTTATCCGAGGAAGGGTTCTCACCATTTTCTTATGGGCCTTTTCTAATTTGCTTCTTATTGATTCTATTCAAGATTGTGTTAGCCCTTGTCGCTAGCTTTCCAACAAACTTGGTTTCATCGAATTCGGAGTCCGTTTGCAAAAGTTGTGGCAGTTTTGGTGTTCTGAAAAGGCTGCAGCGGTACTACCCGAATTGGAGCTTTTTGTCGCTAGATAGCGGTATGTAATTTTTTACTACACATATACCAATTGCTGCCCAAGGTTTTGAGGCGGTACTGAGGACCGGTGGGCCTGTCCTACTATGCGTGTATTTTGTTTACCCTACCTGGTGGGTCCTGGACAAAATAACTTCTTGGTCCGCGAGACCGTACGCGGTGCGTCACGCCCCGGCCCAGTCGCACTTTTTTAGTAACTTGGCTCGAAGCAAAAGAGCAAGATAGTACCAACCTAAACCTTCGTAGCGGTATGTATCCTTGAGTAAAAAGTCAGAAGCGGTAACTAAAAACCATAAGGACATACAGGAAAAAAAACGGATATAACATTCTTGGGACATATTTTGAGAAACTATCGTGCTAGTACGCTCTCGGCATCTTTCAAGGAGGTACTACCGCCCCTACAGCGGTAGTACCGCTCTGTGCGGCTGTGAGCATAACGGTTGGATTTTTTCCCACCTATAAAAGGGGGTCTTCTTCCCCAATGAACCTTATCCTTTAGCTCGTGTTCTTCCCCCATTGTTGACCTTCTTCGAGCTTGCTAACTCTCAATCCCTCCAATGATTCTTGCTAGTGTTTTGAGGGAAAAGAGAGAGGAGATCTAGATCCACATTTCCACCAATCACTTTCTCCTCTATGTGAACCCCTTGGATCTAGATCTTGGAGTTCTTGGTGTTCTCCTTCTTGTTCTTCCTCTCATTTTCCTCCCTAGCATTAGTTGCTTCGGTGGGATTTGAGAGAGAAGGACTTGGGCACTCCGTGTGCCCTTGCCATTGCATTTGGTGCATCGGTTTGAGTTCTCCACGGTGATACGTGGAAGTTACAAGTTGAGAAGCTTATTACTCTTGGGTGCTTGGTACCCTTGAGCTTGTTCCTCTTGGGTGCTTGGGCGCCCTAGACGGTTGAGGTCACCTCCGGAGCCATATTCCATTGTGGTGAAGCTTCGTGGTGTCGTTGGGAGTTAACCCCAACCTTTGTGGTGTTCGGAGCTCAATCATTGTGGTGTAAAGCCTCTGGGCAAGCGTTGGGGTCTCCAATTAGGTTGTGGAGATCGCCCCGAGCAATTTGACGGGTTCCGGTGACCGCCCCCAAGGGTTGCCAAAGTGTACGGGTTCGGTGACCGCCCCCAAGGGTTGCCATTTGTACGGGTTCGGTGACCGCCCTCAAGGGTCCCTTAGTGGAATCACGACATCTTGCATTGTGCGAGGGCGTGAGGAGATTACGGTGGCCCTAGTGGCTTCTTGGGGAGCATTGTGCCTCCACACCGCTCCAAACGGAGATTAGCATCCGCAAGGGTGTGAACTTCGGGATACATCGTCGTCTCCGCGTGCCTCGGTTATCTCTTACCCGAGCCCTTTACTTATGCACTTTACTTTGTGATAGCCATATTGTTTCTTGTCATATATCTTGCTATCACATAGTTGCTTATCTTGCTTAGCATAAGTTGTTGGTGCACATAGGTGAGCCTAGTTGTTTTAGGTTTTGTGCTTGACAAATTAACCGCTAGGTTTATTCCGCATTTGTTCAAGCCTAAACCGTAATTATTTTAAAACGCCTATTCACCCCCCTCTAGGCGACATCCACGATCTTTCAAGAGGATAAACAACAGAGTGGGGCTCGGCGGAGCAACCCGCGGGATGTAATTCTAACATCAATAGAAGGCTACAGCACGATAGTTTAGAGGAAGCAAAGCAGGCAGCCACAAGCGCAGCCAAGACCCCAGATGTTTGTTCTTGTAATGAGGAGACATCCTAGATAATTTCATACAAAGATCCAAAAAAGAAATCAACTGGGTTATGCTCATTCAAAGAACATACTTATAGAGGAATATAGAGAGAAAGTATATTGGGCTCACTCTTTGTTTCTATTTTTCTGATCAAAAAAGAGAGAAGAAGTCATAGTGAAGGATTATCAAGACAAAAATACAATGATCATAGATGTGAAGGTCACAGAATTATGCAGTCAGGGACGAGTGAAAGAAAAAGATTTCAGTTTTTAAGAAGCAGAAGAGAGGAACAGGGAGTGTATAGGGGGACCTAAGCAACATATGCTTATGTCAGCAAGTCGCCCTATTGGTCATCCATTTAAGGTTTCTCTTATGTCCTATGTCTTGTGCCATTGTTCGACTACTTGCTTTTCTCTTGTATATGTTATATCTACCAGTTGTTGTAGCACGTATATCAGCTACCTAACGCAAAAAAGGAAAAAAAAAATTTTTAGGCGAGGCTCCTCCAGTTGCAAACTGGCCACCAGCTCCTCGGGGACTCGGTTCAGATGCATTCGTCTGCAGGACTCTCTCGCGCATCGCCAACCTTCGCACATCCAATAGCTCCCGGAGATCAGAGCTGTTAAGTGCTGTCATATAGCTATTCTATGTCTTATTTTTCTAATGTCTTTTTCTCGGTCACAATTGAGTTGACAAAAGGGAGTGTAATGTGTTAATTGGAGGTAAAAAATCAAATAGACCTAGGCTTCGAGAGCCAGAGTGTTTTGATTCTTTTTGTCATCTTGCTACTTTATTTGTTGCTTTTGGTTGATACTCTACTATGTGTGTGTGAGATACTACTTTGTATGGTCATGTGTTTGATCATATCATACTTTAATGCTTGTGCTTGAATGATGTTATTTATTTCTATCTCTCATATGTATGATCATTCACTTTGCCTTGGTGATGAGTGCATATTTCATATTCTATCATTTTGAGCGCTCCACCAAGATGTATGTGACATGGAAGAGTAACCCATGATCCTAATCGATTGTGCATTTGCATTCAAAAGCAAATTTTAAATAATGCACAAATTTAGGGGGAGCTCTTGCTTATCACATACTTCTCAAAGCGACGATGTATTTCATTCTTATTATCATTTGTCGAAGCTTTGATCTATATGTTGTCATCAATTACCAAAAAGGGGGAGATTGAAAGTGCAACTAATCCCTGGGTGGTTTTGGTAATTCTTAACAACATATAGCTCATTGAACTAATATTCTTTCAAGATGATCATTTCAGAAAGTTCAATGATTGGCATGGCATGGACTAGAGATGTGGACCCCTCAAAATGCTAAGGACACATATTGGCAAAAGCTCAAGACTCTACATTTTCATTTTAGTGATCCAAGATCACATTGAGTCCATAGGAAAAGCCAATACTATTAAAAGGGGATGAGGTGTTGCTTAATGGCTTGCTTGCTCAAAATGCTTAGTGATATGCTCCAAAAGCCCTCAACCACTTTCTCTATCCACATATGTCCCAAACCTAAAAGTCAAACTGGCCCCACCGATTTGATCTATCCGGCGCCACCGAGTTCACTTGACATAGCCATAGCCAGAAACCCTAATCAGTTCGGTCTCACCGAGATGGGATTGCAAACTCTCTGTTTCCCTTCGTAATGTTTCGGTCCTAACCGAGATGAGCGATCGGTCCCACCGAGTTCGCAATGCAAACTCTCTATTTCCTTTTTGCAACATTTTGGTCTTGATAACCCACAAGTATAGGGGATCACAACAGTTTTCGAGGATAGAGTATTCAACCCAAATTTATTGATTCGACACAAGGGGAGCCAAAGAATATTCTCAAGTATTAACAGTTGAGTTGTCAATTCAACCGCACCTGAAAGACTTAATATCTACAGAGTTAGCAAAGTAAAATGTAACGGTAACGAGTAACAGTTTGTGCCCTAACGCCTAAACGCATGCGGTCCCACCGAGTTGATCATGTGGGTCCCGGAACCGGAAAAAGGCCTAACGTTCACAGGTGAGGATTGGAGACCATATCGGTCCTGGAAGAGACCAAGTTTCAGCTACTCCGGAATCCTCTACCGAGTATTATTTGGTTAAATTGTGGCTAGAGTTATTATACGGTAATTATTTTTGATGAGTGAGAGCATTATTTAATTTAGCGCGATCTATACAAACCAAACCCTCACTGATCCACAATAAGAGAGAGCCATCCAAACGTGGAACATACCACTTCCACTACATATATTTTGAGAGAGAAACACAACCTACTCATAAAAGTGATTAAGAGAAAAAACAGCAAGACATAATCCACAAATCCAACCACAGGAGAGAAGGTTCCTCTTAAGCACATTACACAACGGCACCTTGCTTTCCGCACTCAAAATCATCTTTCCACCATATCCAAATTCCGCTCGACCCGCAGAAGAATAAATGAAGTAAGTTTTGGTATGACTTATATTCTTATTTGAAGTACACCGAGCCAGGTTGTATGTTACTTTCATGCGCGAACACATCCATCATATTTTACCTTTTTAGGAAGAAGTGGTGCCCTCCCTAGATATTGGTTAGGTTGTCATTTTAGAGAAAGACCTGCCCAACATCAAAACTAGATTTATGTGAGTTGAACCAAGGTTAGTGTCCTGTCACCGGCAGAGGAGGAGATCACCTACTTCGTTGAAATAATACTTACCTTCAAGTGTAGGCTATATGTTCCTTCGTGGGCAAATGAGACCATGGTGGGGATAAACTAAGGTGGGTCTTTCTATCGTGGCATCCTTACCATGGGTGCGCCAGCCCCCTTCCGCTCCCGACTCCAGGCCCACCGTTACTGCGGGCTGGGCAGGGAAGTCTCCATCAAGCATGGAGTGGAAATAAGAACCACAACTATAGAAACTCAACACGGAACACCAAAAAATACTCACGTGTCTTATCATTGCGCCGTCTCCTGCCTCACATCAAAAAATATACCTCCCCTTCTGCCCTTCATCATGCAAATGATTTTATTTTCATTACTCGCCCTGCTATACTCTTAGACATTCCGCCCAGTGTAGGTTTTTGATTGCCTTGAACTTGTGTTAAAGTTTCTAAAATATCCAGCCAAAAAGAACTTAAAAATTGGGAAAATGCTAGATTTTGTTTTTATTTATGGCACACAAGTAGTCTAATCAACCCCCCTTCTAGACATACTTTGTATCCTCCAACTATGCATGCACGACATGTCCAGCTAGCCAGCGCTATGCATGCTCGCAGCAGCCTACCTACATGCGCTGATGCCCGCCACCATGATGCGTTGGACCGATATCTTTCTGCCATGGAGCGCCTACGGACGTTGACCGGCTCTGTAATAGAGGTTAATCATAAGTGGGATTTGTTCAAGTAAGAACAGCAACCCAAGCACCGGTCCACCCACATATCAAATTATCAAAGTGTCGAACGTGAATCATATGAACGTGATGAAAACTAGCTTGACGATATTCCCATGTGTCCTCGGGAGCGCTTTTCCTATTATAAGAGTTTGTTCCGGCTTGTCCTTTGCTACAAAAAGGATTGGGCCACCTTGCTGCACTTTATTTACTTTTGTTACTTGTTGCTCGTTACAATTTATCTTATCACAAAACTATCTGTTACCACTTATTTCAGTACTTGCAGAGAATACCTTGCTGAAAACCGCTTATCATTTCCTTCTGCTCCTCGTTGGGTTCGACACTCTTACTTATCGAAAGGACTATGATAGATCCCCTATACTTGTGGGTCATCAAGACTCTTTTCTGGCGCCGTTGCCGGGGAGTGTAGCGCCTTTGGTAGGTGGAATTTGGTAAGGAAAAATTTATATAGTGTGCTGAAATTTACTGTCACTTGTTACTATGGAAAGTAATTCTCTGAGGGGCTTGTTCGGGGTATCTTCACCCCGTCCAGTAGAGCAAAGAGTTGCTCCTCAACCTACTGAACCTATTGAAAATGAAACTCCTTTTGAATTTCCTTCGGGTATGATGGAAAAACTGCTAGCTAACCCTTTTACAGGAGATGGAACAAAGCATCCTGATGAGCACTTAATATATGTGGATGAAGTTTGTGGATTATTTAAGCTTGCAGGTATACCCGATGATGTTGCTAAGAAGAAGGTCTTCCCTTTATCTTTGAAGGGAGACGCATTGATATGGTATAGGCTATGTGATGATATGAGATCATGGACTATAAAAGATTGAAATTGGAATTTCATCAAAAGTTATTACCCTATGCATCTTGTTCATCGTGATGCAATTATATATATATATATATATATATATATATATAATTTTGGCCTCACGAAGGAGAAAGCATTCGCTCAAGCTTGGGAGGCTTAAATCAATGTTATATTCATGCCCCAATCATGAGCTCTCAAGAGAAATGATTATAAAAATTTATGCTCGGTTTTCTGATAACAATCGCACCATGCTCGATACTTCTTGTGCTGGCTCTTTTATGATGAAGACTATTGAATTCAGATGGGATTTATTGGAAAGAATTAAACGCAACTCTGAAGATTGGGAACTCGACGAAGGTAAGGAGTCAGGTATAACACCTAAGTTTGATTGTGTTAAATCTTTTATGGATACCGATATTTTCTGAATTTAGCACTAAATATGGACTTGACTCTGAGATAGTAGCTTCTTTCTGTGAATCTTTTGCTACTTATGTTGATCTCCCTAAGGAGAAGTGGTTTAAATATCATCCTCCCATAGAAGTAAAAGTAGCTGCACCTATTAAAGTTGAAGAAAAGACTGTCACTTATAATGATCCTATTGTTCCTACTTCTTATGTTGAGAAACCACCTTTCCCTGTTAGAATAAAGGATCATGCTAAAGCTTCAACTGTTGTTCGTAAAAGCAATATTAGAACTTATACACCTCCTGAGCAAGTTAAAGTTGAACCTAATATTGCTATTGTTAAAGATCTCTTGTCTGATAATATTGATGGGCATGTTATTCAGTTCGAAGGTGAAACTGCTAGAATTGCTAAACCTTGTGCTAAAGATAAACATAGACCTGTGGTAGGCGTGCCTGTTATTTCTGTTAAAATAGGAGATCATTGTTATCATGGCTTATGTGATATGGGTGCTAGTGCTAGTGTTATATCATACTTATACGAAGAAATAAGCATGAAATTGCACCTGCTGAGTTAGAAGATATTGATGTCACAATTAAACTTGCAAATAGAGATACTATTAGCACCAATGGGAATTGTTAGAGATGTTGAAGTCTTGTGTGGGAAAACTAAATATCCTGCTGATTTTCTTGTTCTTGGTTCCCACTTCTCCGCAAGATAGCTTTTGTCCCATTATATTTGGTAGACCCTTCTTGAACACTGTTAATGCTAGGATAGATTGCGAAAAGAATGTTGTTACTATTGGCTTGGATGATATGGTTCATGAGTTTAATTTCTCTAAATTTAGTAAACAACATCGTGAGGAAGAATTACCTAGTAAGGATGAAATTATTGGTCTTGCTTCTATTGCCGTACCTCCTAGTGATCCTTTAGAACACTATTTGCTAGACCATGAAAATGATATGTTCATGAATGAAAGAAGGGAAATAGATGAAGTATTCTTTAAACAGGAACCTATTCTGCAACACAATTTGCCTGTTGAAATTTTAGGGGATCCTCCTCCACCCAAGGGTGATCCCGTGTTTGAGCTTAAACCTTTGCCTGATAATCTTAAATATGCTTATCTTGATGAAAAGAAGATATATCCTGTTATTATTAGTGCTAACCTTTCAGAGCATGAAGAAGAAAGATTATTGAAAACTCTGAAGAAGCATCGTGCTGCTATTGGATATACTCTTGATGATCTTAAGGGCATTAGTCCCACTCTATGTCAACATAAAATAAATTTGGAAGCAGATGCCAAACCAGTTCGTGATCCTCAACGACGTCTGAATCCTAAAATGAAAGAAGTGGTAAGAAAAGAAATACTAAAGCTTCTGGAGGCAGGTATAATTTATCCCGTTGCT